>NC_056727.1:650237138-650252138 GCF_019279795.1 Protopterus annectens
TACTCAGAGAGGTTGTAGTATTGATTTTATTCCTGAAGCATTTAGCAAAGTAGTAGCTCAAACTGTAACAATATCCAGGCATAATAACTGCAGCTGTATCTGCGTTACTAAAAAAAATAGATTATACATTGTCTTTCCATTTAACCTTTGATATAGATACTGATTCCACAAGAGTTCTATGGATATGAAAGTATCTTAGAAATAGCTTCGATAAAGTGTGTACATAACCTTTATTTATAGTTTAAAAGGTAATAATTTAAAGAACATCTTGCAATGTGATAATATATCCACAATTATAGATATCCTGGCCCATAAAACAATGGCACTTTTAATGGTATGTGTAAATGGTGCTGCTATATTTATGATAGAACAGTTCAAGTCTTAGTAAGTAAGAATACAAGTTTCCACAATAAAAGTAATTTTTTTGCAATAGTGAGCAAACAGTTTATTGTACAGTTTGTACCACATGTAAAGCCTTTTATATCTGTTAAACCATAAGAAAGCTTTTCCCCTTAGAATTTATGAACATGTGTATGCAATAAGGTCTCAGAATAAGAAAAATATCCCACTTAAATATTTTTAAAATGCATAATCTTTAAGAATATTTTAGTCTGTTTGCTGGAAAATAAGAAACTCATGGTGGAGGGTAGAGGTTAAACAATACACTGAAAATTAATTGCCTTTACTGGCAGATAAAGTTGGATTCCTGTAAAGCTTTAGGATGGAGTTACAGAATTAATTTAAAAAAGTGTTTTAAAATCTAAGTCTGTCAATAAGGAGATTTTTAAAAAGTGCATTTCAGATGTACATTTTCGTAACCTTTTGCCTTATTGTATGTTGATTATTTGCCTGGATGATGTTTTGAGCTTAGATTTGCAAGTTCAAGTTAATAGATCTTATTATCTTGTTTGGCTGGATTTAAAATGACTAATTTTGTGACATGTAGGGGTATTTAGTTGAACTTTTTGTATTATGCTTCACTTCTAAAAAAGTATATGATGTAGACAAAAGCAATTGAGTGTTTTTTTAATAAAGCAGATGTATCCATCAATATTTTTTACTGTTAATTTTCAAGTATGACATTGATCTGCTTGTTGGAGTTTTGGGTCTTATTGTTGTAGCTACACTCTTCCTGTTGTTACCCAGTTCTGTTGCATGAAGCCATAATACATTTATTGCATCCCAGATGACCTAATTTAGCTGCTTGTGTGCATTAGAAGATTTGTGTGGGAGATGTTGGAAAAAGAGTGGCTCTAGTGTGTCCATCCCATGGGGATGGATTAGTTGTTCTTGACTAATATGGCTGTCACTACAATGTTATGGGTGGAAACCCATAACACTGAGTACAGCAGGCTGGATGTGATTTATGGTTGTTAATGCTGATGATGATAACTCTTGCCCCTGCTTGTGAAGGAACATATATGCTTGCATGGCATTGAGAAGCAATTGTAGTCCATGCAGTTATACAGGTAACAGAATCACCAGTGAGTTGAAAGGTTCAGTCAGCATTAAGGCAGAGTTGGAAAGAAAGATTTGTGTGCATGAAAACTTCACTGTAAAACCACTGGCGTGCCTAGAGACTGCCAGTTGCAGGAAGATACAGAACTAGTCATTAGATAGCTGCAGAGGTGGGACTGATTGTCATACCAGCCCTCTCCTGAGATGTCCTGGACCAGCAGATCAGCAGATCCAGTGCTAAAACAGCCATTTGATGAGTCTCAGTGCAGTCAAGGCCAATTTGGAGATGGCTGGGACAAAGCAACCCTCATGGCTCCTTGGTTGATAGTTACCTTTGGTATCTCTTCCACTAGTACACTATTGGGTATGTCCCTCTTATAAAGAAATGAATGGACTAATAGGGTAGGACCTAGAAATAAAATTTGACTATTGCTTTAAAATGGAAGTTATGCTCCAGGACATCATGGTGTACCATAATCAGATGTATACATTCATAAATTAATATAATATATAACATGCATTTACAAAATAGGCTTTGAGAACTGATCAGTCATATTGCTGGTTATTAGTTCATCAGATCTATTCTATGTACATGTAAAATAAGTTTCCACTAGAATGTATCACAAACATGGCTTATGTCTTTGCTTTGATGGAAGAACTGAAATTGAGCCATAAAATTAAAAATTATCAAGTAATAGATAAATCTACAATATTAGTGCTTTTTTGATTATTGAAATCTCTGCATGCCTGGAGGAATCAAAGATGGTGAATGTGTGAGCAACTTTTCACAGGGGCTCTGCAAAGATGAGAATGTCTGGCAGAATTAACTAAACTACAATCATAAAAAGGAGTCATAATACCACAAGAATCTTATTTTACTAAATGTTCATCAAAACTTAAAGTTTGTAGCTTAGCAAATTCTCTTATCCTTTCTTCAAATAATTTAGTTGGACGAGCATTGAAATGAGGAACTTGAAAACTGATGAACAAGAAATAGCTATTTAAGAAGACTTGCATCTAGGAATAACATCACTGCTAGAACCATCCTTAAAACGGGGAACTTTCAAACAAAACCAGACTCAATACACAAATAACCTAACAAACAGAAATGTTGAAAAAATAGTAGAGCAACAAGGAACTCCAATACAATTTATAGAGATGTCATTATCTGCTATTAGTTGCATATTAAATGAGGAATAATTGCAAACTAAATTCCTGTTAAAGCAAAAAACATTGATTCTAAATATATTAGAAGAATGTGAGAACAGACAGATTAAAGAAACAACATGAGAATATATGGAGTTTCATAAAAAGTGGCAGCTAAGAATATGAAAAAGTCCCTCTTATATGATAAAATGAGCACCAGACCACTTCTGAACCTTCCACAACACAAAGAACCAAGAACTCTGTGTGTTCTATAATTGTTAAATATATTTTGTATCTGGAAAAAGAGTTAATACTAACTGTTTGTCCAACTATCCTGCCAATGTAGGCAACAATAACATAAGATTGGGCAATGACTGTTGTGTTAAAGAAACAAAAATGTTTGTTCTGGCAGTTGGTGCAGAAGGTTAAGTCTGTAACTTGCAGTTCTTGTAGTAATATGGTTTGATTCCCACAGCCTTAATTTACCTATTCTGTGACATCAAGCAAGCCACTTAACCAGACATTGCTTCTGGGTTAACCCAGAAAAGGGGCTGCATGCGCATTCAGCCTACCTGACTAAAAAATGAATGATATTACTATATAAAAATAAAAGCTTGTCAGCCAACAGTAAAACTGACAAATTTGTATGCAGTTAGACTAAAACTGGGGGAATTCAATAAAGCTTACATGGAGCTAAACTCCATGTAAGAATAGTGGCACGGCCTGAAGATGGAGTTTGGAGCCTGTGCCTGTATGATTCAGTAAACAAGGCTGGGGGAGTGCACGAGCCTCCCAGCACTATTCCAGCATGGACACCATGGAATAATGTTAATCACCTTATTTTCTGGTGAAAACCATGCAAATGAGATGAATTAGTGATTCAGCAAGCAGACAGGCATCCGTGTTGGAGCCATGTCAGCTGCAGAAATGTATTCGGCCACAAACCGTGTACAGTTCTGCAAAAACCAAAACAGGTGCATGACAGCTCAAAGTAAAGCATGTATTATGAGTATTAGGAATGCCAATGGCCAAAAATATGGCCATTGGCATGCAAAACTGTTTCTAAATGATAAAAATCAAAGTTTTTTTTGGCCGGTTTCAGATGTTTAAGCAGAGCACAGAGGTGCGCAAATGAGATTGTACAGAAAATTAAAAAAAATATATAAAAAGACAATTTTATGTGAAAAATGAATTTTGCCATAATAAGGGGCAGCAGGCAGACTCCTAACAATAACAGGTAACAGTGGTAGCTAAGGACATAGGCTTCCATGTAGTGGTGTAATTAGGGTCTAAGGCATTAGGGTATGCAAATGAGGTACATTTATTAAATAGCAAAATGGGAGACCATGTCAGCATGCGCCTAACCATGTAGGAACTATAATGTGGTGGTGTAAGCAGGAGAAGCAACTGACATGAAAAGGGGCTGTGTCATGCTTGGTGTAAGCACACTGGAGCTCTCCAGCTCCTATTTGCACTCAACTAGATTAGTGCCTGTATGATTCAGTAAACAAGGCTGGGGGAGTGCACGAGCCTCCCAGCACTATTCCAGCATGAACACCATGGAATAATGTTAATCATAGTCATAATCATGTCAAACCAAGTAATCTAATAAATCTCCATGGCTACCAGCAGCTAGTCCAAATTCCAACTAGGTGTGATAAAAAATCTAAAAGGGAATCCATCCTTGACTGGGTCCTAACTAGCAATCCCACATTGTACCCTCACACAGGCAGTCTCCCAGACACCTTAAGTGACCACAACATAATATGTTTTATAAATAGTAGAACAAGCATATGCAAAACCATTAACTAGATATCCACTAGAAACAAAAAAATTCTCTCCTGAAGTCCTCAACACTTTACTGTGTAACTGTGACTGGACCCCCCTAAAAACCCTCCCACTTGACCAGGCTGTAGCATATTTCAACAAAACATTTCTACAATGCCTAGACACTGTTGCTCTATTGTGTAAAATCAAGGTTAGAACCTCTACAAACCCCTGGCTCAGTAAAGAAACCAAACAAATCCTCAAGTCCAGAGACACTGCCTGGCGTTACTATCAAAAAAACAAAGAAACACAAAGCCTAACTAAGTACCAAGAACTGCATAACCATGCAAAAAATGCATTAGGCTGGAAAAAAATCCTACTACACAACATTACAAACTAAATACCAACACAATCCACAAAAATTTTGGCAAAATGTAAACCAGCTACTAAAATCCACCCAAAAGGCTACCCCCAAACCAACCACCCTGACACTAAAGTTCCCATCGAAACACAATTCATCTCCCACTTTGTGAACTCAATTCTATCCTTAGTATCACAGGACAGTTCCTTCCTCACTATCCCCCCCAACACAAATAACACTAATACAAGCTTTACCCTCAAAACAGTTTCCACCACGTTAATCAAAGCATGCTCTCCAAACTAAAAACCTCATCAACAGCAGCTGACCTACTCCCCAGCTATTTCTTGAAACTTACAGCAGATGCTATTGCTATCCCAGTCTCCACTCTCATAAACAGATCAATTGTTGAAAACTATGTGCCCAAACTCTGGAAAATATCCTATGTTACACCCATACATAAAGGCAGGACCTCCACTGAACTTAATAACTACAGACCCATTGCTTTACTCTCCCCCCTGGCCAAAATCCTAGAAAAATGCATCCATACCCAGATTCTAAACTATCTCCTAGACTGCAACATCCTGTCACCTACTCAGCATGGTTTCAGACCTGCCCATAGTACAACTACAGCTCTCCTCTGCTTCACAGACACAGTAAACCGTCTCAAAAATGAAGGCCTGCAAGTGTCAACTCTTTTTTGGATATGTCCAAAGCATTTGACACAGTCTCACACCAAATCCTGCTAAACAAACTAAACCAATATCATCTATCTAATTCCACTCTTACCTGGTTCCAAAGCTACTTAACTGACAGGTACCAAGCTGTGAAATGGGAAAATTCTCTCTCTCCTCAGCTGCCCATAACTATAGGAGTCCCACAGGATTCTATCTTAGGACCACTACTATTCACAGTCTTCACAAATGACCTCCACACCTCCACACAGCATGCATCTATAATTCAGTATGCAGATGACACTACCTTAATCTGTGCTGCACAAAACATTCCCACCCTCCTGCAAACAACTCAACTAGCATTCTCTGATGTTGAAAACTACCTTACCAAAGCCCAACTTATCCTAAAGCCAAAGAAAACTCAGCTTATGATTATAACCAGTTCTAACAAAAACACTAACAGTCAATTCACTATCCACTCCACAAATGCTACTCCAATTGCTCCAGTGCCACAGGCTAAGCTATTGGGAATAACCATAGACTCCCACCTAAAATTTGATAGTCATCTGAACTTAACTATTAAAAAAGTACATGCCAAACTGGGGTCACTCTACCATATCAAACCATTTCTTACCAACAACACAAGATCAGCCATTGCTCGCTCCCAACTTCTATCCACCCTACTCTATGCATCTCCCATTCTGACTAATCTCAACAAAACTGAACTAAGCAAAATGGAAGCTTGCTATAACAGAATTGCCCATTTTGCTGCAAATTGCTCATATAGAACTCATCATTGTACTGCTTTGAGACAGCTCCACTGGCTTGAACTGCCCAACCTCCTAACCTACAATCAGCTCTGCCTCTGTCATTCTATCTATTACCTCCAAATTAAGTGTCCTGCCCTCAAAACCTAGTACAACATCACTCAGCCAAAAGGCCTCTTAGATCATCAAGCAAACTACTACTAGATGTCACCAACAGCTACAATAGCTTTGGAGATGCACTATATAGTAGTTCGGTGGCTAAAAAATGGAACTCTGTCTCTACTAGCATTCAAAACACATCATCCAAAACCTCCTTTAAAGACCTCATCAGGCAACATCTCAAGCAAAGTTGGCAGTGCCATGATTGCTCCCCAGGCTAGTGAAAGCGGATAACATATGCATACTAAATCTAGAGCAATTTATAATAGTTTTTCAATCTTACTCACAAACACTGGCTAATCTACAATGTATGTACTGTACCTGTGTACTATGTATGTATTCTACCTACATTCCAAAGTTCAGCTGTACACCATAAATCTATTACTTACCTTTATTTTTAAAATTAATATCTTTTTTGATTGTTCTCTCCACTGTAACTGTTTGTACCGCATGCCACTGTAAAAACATGTCTCTTGTAATTTGTGTGTATACTGATTATGTCTAAATAACTAAATGTGTCTGTAATTTTTCTTTGTGGAGCTTTTCTCCCCGGGCCTCTGCTGAAAAAGGGCCTTTTTGGCTCAGTTAGACACCCCCGGTTAACAAATGTAAAATAAATAATAAAAATAAACTAACCACAGCTAAGCAATGGGGTGGGTCTGAGGCTGCTTCGCTGTGCTTAGCTCTTTCAAGAACTGAGGAATGTGTTCCTGACCAGTGGAGGGACTTTTCTGCTCAGCAATGTTTACATCAACTAAAACAGTTTGTGCAACATGCCACATGGCTTAAATAGAGTGAAAAAAAAAGAAATAGCAGTATAAAGGAAATGACCTACAAATTACTAAAATGGCCTCAACCAGACAACGTGGACCATTCAAACCCCTCAGTAATACAGCTGGCAGGTGGAATGTATCATAGTCAGCCAATCATACAGGCAGCATTGCAGCACAACAGTATAAAATATGCAAACATCTTTCAGTCTGGTTTTTCCCACAAACCCTGCACCATTAGTGTACACAGATTGGAATTTTAACTGACAAAATGATAGGGGCTGCTGTTGCTTTGATACATCAGTATGTGCTAGAGACTGAGGGCAGTGAGGAGGATAACACTGACAACCATCCCACACCAAGGAGACCAGGGTAACCTACCAGGAACTACATGATCTGGAGATACTAGACTGCTACAGGGTGGACAGGGACATACTTCAGCAACTCATCGAGCTGTGCCGGCCTCACCTCAGACCCAGACACAACAGAGGGGAACCCATCCCAGTTGAAACCAAGGTATGTGTAGCCTTAAGAATACTAGCTACAGGTACCTTCCAAAGACCTACTGGGGACATCATGGGGGTCTCACAGGCATCTGCATTCAGGGTACTCCACCATTTCCTGACTGCCATGCTATCACATGCCGGTGCACTTGTTTATTTCCCCAGCACCCCTGAGGAGAGGACCAGCAATATGCATCTCTTTCACCATGTAGCAGACTACCCAGAGGTACTGGGTGCCATAGACTGCACTCATGTCCACACCAAAGCCCTACTTGGAGAAGACAGTAGAGTGTATGTCAACTGCAAGGGCTTTCACTTCATCAACTGCCAGGTTGTGTGCAATATCCAGGGCATTATCATGAATGTGTGTGCTGGCAGCCATGGAAGTTGTCATGACTCCCACATCTGGCATTCCTCACAGCTGTACCAGGGATTTGCCAGGGGGGACATCCCATATGGCCATCTTGTGGGGGATGCTGGCTATGCACTGGAACCATGGATGATGACACCCTTCAGAAATGCACACACACCCAAAGAAGAACACCATAATGAGACACATGTACAGACAAGGAACATTATAGAACATATGTTTGGGATGCTGAAGTCATGGTTCCACTGCCTTAGCATATCTGGTGGAGCCTTGAAGTACTCTCCATCCACATGTGAGCATATGTTCATAGTATGTGCCATGCTACACAATATGATCCGGTGGAAATAACTGCATCAGGAACTGCACAGGGAAGGGCCACACAGCCCCCCACCATTGCCAAAGTCTCCACAGGTACAGGGGGACTCAGAGGAGGAATCCCCTGAGTCTTTCCCTGTAGGCAGCCTTAGGTGTGCCCAGTATGCCCTGGATTTGGAAAAGAGGCAACGGATAGCACATACACTGACACCCTAAGGACCCAGTGCCTGACACCTCCCTGTGACTTGCACACACAATAAAATGGATGCCACACACATCACACTACCTGTATCTTACCATGTATAGGCCATGTGCTGCGTACATCCGATAGAGTCAGCCCTCAAGCACCATCCTGACAACTGCCACAGCCACAAGGTAAGTCACTCTTCTCAGCAATACATGAATGGAGTAATACATTTTAGTAACATTTCTAAGGTATTGCTGCATGTATGCAAGGGAATAGGGTGGCCTACCGGGATAGCAGCAGACAACTGTCAGCTATGTGGGACAGCAGGAAATGTCTGCCCAACACTGGCTTCCCTAGAGTATGTAGTAGCCCCTTAGGTGAAAAAACGTACTGCAGTGAATGTGTGGGACAAATAAACTGGTGGGTCATAGGTCACATGCATGGATGTCAATGTTGAGGCCCCATCCAAATATTGGAACATTTAAAAGACATAAGAAATCGGAGCGAAGTTAGTCCTGTTGCCCAACACTTCCTTATTAGACATGGTGGTTCTTCTAATAGTTTAAAATTTTGTGTATTGGGTAAGCCCTACCTTAATAGAGGTGGATATTATATTAATAAATTACTTGAATTAGAAACTAGAATGATAATAAAGTTTAAAACTTTAAAACCCTTTGCTCTAAATCAAGAATTAGCCATTTAAATAATAGTTGCAACATCCAGCATTCCATATGAAGAATAATAATGATAATATATAAGGAATATATAATTGTTTTTTATGTTCTATATATATTTATACGTATATATTTTTGTATTGTATTTAGTGATTAAATAGCACTGTGTGACTTTAAAATATGTAGGATGAATTAATGCTTGAATGCAAGCTGTTTGTGTTAATTAGAATTAATTAATTAAAATTAATGTGTATTTAATCCAATTGTAAAATGTAAGCTTTGTGATCAGTGAAGGTGAAAGGCCGAGGTACCAGATCACTTATGAAATAAAGAAGATACTCTGGTGAAGTGCTGGTGAATTTGTGTTTTATTTCATCGTTTGCGAGTTGGTGTTTTTTTCAATGAGTTATGTATATGCGTGGTCAATACTGTTAGGAAGTGGGCAGCACATACACTCAGCTGTTGAGCCTAGTGCCCTAGGTATAGTACTGTGGTGGACAGGGTCCATGTTCCAATACTTTCCATGCAAACTATTTAGCATGCAGCTACACCTATGGTAGGAGTTGCACACATTGCCCAGAAAACAATATCTGTCACTGCAGGAAAGCTGGACAAGTCAGGGACAGGGGGGCACACATATGGACAGTACACAGCTTGGAGTAACCTGCACAGTACGTAGTAGGACAGCAGGTACATGAAAGTCAGTGTATTGCCAGGTTTTCAATGGCTGCCACCTTACTGTGTCTGCATTGACAACAAGTCACTGGCCACAATCCATACCCCTGGAATGGCAGGTTGTCACAGAAGGATCACAAATATGCCTTGTATAACACTTCTGCTTGTCCTAATATTGCAATTGCCTGACAAACTATGTGCCAAACAAGAAAGGTTCATGTTGAAACATCAATGGCAGACAGTGGAGAAGAAGCTGTCATACCTCTAGGAAAAAGCAAGCTTATACTAAACTGGTCTCCCAGCTGTCAATGTTTGCAAGTGCATTAGTAATAGCCTGTCCCCATGTTTGTTCTTGTGTCTGACTGTCATATATAAGTTCATAGGTTCATAGGTAGGTACTAGACTATCTGGCCAAAGGCATTTATAAGCCTAGCCAGAATGTGTTGGCTTTCACCACCCCCTTAGATTAGTTCCTTGTGCCTCTGTCCAGCAGAGCCACTGAAGTGATCCCTGGGGTAAACTTTCTGTTTCCCATCCACTCGTCAAGGTTTCTCTTGAAGAGTGTTAGAGAGGAGCTCTGCCTAATGTAGATTGGAATCTTGTTCCAAACCATGGGAAGTCCTTGGGACAGGAATCTATCCCTCCAGCATGTCCTGTTAATTGTTGTGGTGAGGTTTAGACCCCTAGACCGTGTGGCTCGAGGGGATAAGGTTTTCTTTAAGTGGAGCCTATCCATCAATTCTGGGTTGGACATGGCCTTGTATGTCAGGCAGAGATCACCTCTGAGTAGGCGGTATGCAACAGAGTACAGCTGGAGTTACTTCAGTCTAGCTGCATAGGGCATCTGTTTGAGGCCAGTGATCCTCTTGGTATGGTACTTCTGTGGCCTTTCCAGCTGTTTCAGGTGCCTTGTAAGGTACATCCCAAATGGGGCATTGTACTCTATGTGGGTCTAATGAGTGATGAGTAGAGGGGCACAAAGATCTCTTCTGATCTGGATGCAAACCCTTTTGTGATAAGGTGGGCCATGTAGAAGGATTTTCTAACCACTTTGGCAATGTGATTATCAAAGGAGAGATTACTATCTACTTGGGTCCCCAGATCCCTTATTACGTCTTCCATATTTGGGGGACTACAACCTATGTGGTAGTTTGTGGGTACTTTGGGCCTGTACAGATGTCAGTCTGTGACAGGTTGACAGCTAGGGCCAACATGTAGCCACATAATAACATGCCAACCTTCAAAGGTATTATCAGTATGGATCATCATAGATTATCATGGACCTCCTTAACAGGAACATTGGCAAACCCCAAATATGTGACCCCACACAGGCTGCCTTCCCCAAGGGGAGGTGTGTCTGTGGACTCTGGATGACTTCCCTGTGACAGCCAACAAACTCATGGATGATGGAAAGATAGTGCACTCTGGCCACCTTCACTCGGCAAAAGCCTTACACACTGTTCCCCACATAGCCATAGTACAAGAACTCTATCAAGTAGGCAGCAATCCTCATGTTACCAGATTGGTAGGGAACTAGTTAATTGATAGATCCCATGTAATCATAATTATAGTAGCCAAGTCAAGCAGTATACCCGTAATGAGTGGCATACCCCAGAGATTGATCTTCGGGCTTCTGATATATGAGAAATACTTCCCTAAGGTGCAGGCCAAAAGCACTGGCCTATGGCTGACCAGGTTGGCAGATGATTGCAAGTTGGGAACAGTCATCAATACCCAAAGTGATGTTGACATCCCACAACAGTGTCTGACCAAAACATGGCCTCAAGCGGAATGCCAGCAGGTGCATCATCATCCCCTTCAGAGAGGCTGACATCCCCAAATATAATCACATGAATTACAATGTCCTACATACACAATCAGTACTGAGGCATTTGGCCACCCAGGTTGATAGCAACCTGAAGTCTGAGCACCATGTCACTTCTATTATAGGTTCCTAGGTTCATAGATAGGTACTAGGCTATGGGCCCAAGGGCCTACATAAGCCTAGATAACAAGGTTCCCTGGCTAATGCCACCCAAGAAAGTTATTTTCCTGTGCCACTGTCGAGCAGAGACACAGAAGTGATCCTCAGGGTGTATTTCCTATTTCCCATCCAATCATCAAGATTTTTCTTGAAGAGTGCTAATGAAGAACTTTACTTGACATAGATGGGTAGCCTGTTCCAGATTATGGGAAGTCTCCGGGACAGGAATCTATCCCTCCAGCATGTCCTGTTTATTGTGGTGACAAGGTTTAGGTCCCTAGAGTGTGTAGCTCAGAGGGATTGGGATTTCTTTAGGTGTAGCATTTCCAACAGCTCTGGGTTTGACATAGCTTTATATTTTAGGCAGAGATCACCTTGGAGTAGGCGATATGCTACGGAGTAAAGCTGGAGTTATTTGAGGCGGTCAGTATAGGGCATTTGTTTGAGGCCAGTAATCCTCTTTGTGAGGTACTTCTATGGCCTTTCCAGCTGCTGCAGATGTCTTGTGAGGTACATTCCAAAAGGGGCATTGTACTCTATAATGGGTCTAATGAGTGTTGAGTAGAGCGGAACAATGATCTCTTTTTTCCTGGATGAGAACCCTTTTATGATGAGGTGTGCCACATAGAAGGACTTCCTGACAACTGTGGCAAAGTCACTATCAAAGGAGAGACTACTGTCCACCTGAGTCCCAAGGTCTCTTATCACACATTCAGCGTTAAGTAGATTGCTGCCTATGTGGTATTTCATAGGTACAGAGTTTTTACTAAAGGTTATGACACTGAACTTTTTGGCATTGAGCTTGAAGCCATGGCTCTGACACCAGGCATCTGTCTCAGCGAGGCCCTTCTGTAGGATGTCCACATCATTTGGGGACTTGACTATGGCTCCTAGTTTGCAGTCATCTACGAACGTCATTAGCCAAAGTCCTTCTGTGTTAGCCTGTACTTCAGAGAAGGAGATACCAAACAGGATAGGTCTCAGGATGGAACCCTGTGGTACTCCACTTGTCACTGCTTTGAGGTCATATTTGGAGTCTACAACCTTTACAGTGTGGGTTCTATCATTAAGCCAGTTGGCAACCCATCTTGTGATGTAGGGATTTATACTTAGTTTAGTAAGTTTAGTTATAATTCCAGAATGGGGGATGGTGTCAAAAGCCTTGAATAGGTCAGGATAGGCTGTGTGAACCACCTTACCCTCATCTACGACTTTGGTGACTGCTTCAAAGAAGTCGCTCAGTTTCAGGAGGCATGATCTGCCTTTCACAAACCTGAACAGGGTGGGATCCAGAGTTTGGAGGTTACCAATGTCTTTGTTTATGAGCTCCATAATGATACGTTCCATAGCCTTGCAGACCAGGCTCATCAGGCTAATAGGTCGATAGTTCCCGGGATCAGTGGTGGCTCCCCCTTTGTGGAGTGAGATAACTGTTGCTGTGCGCCATTCAGTGGGCACAAAGCCTGATGCGAGGCTATTATTGAACATGGTGCTTAAGTGGGGAGCCAGTTCTTTCTGAAGTTCATGTAAAACGCAGCCAAGGATTTTGTCCAGTCCCATGGATGCTGTGTTTTTGGCTTTAGAGAGTGCAGCTTTTACCTGCGTAGTTGTGATTACAAGGACTCTGCATTCTTCCTATATAGATATGGGCCCTTTAGGGGGTGAGGGGGGGGTAAAGTTAGCACTGAACCTATCTGCCAGGACGTTGGCAATATCAGTTGGTTCTGTAATTTTCATGCCGTTGTGCTGTAACTCAGAGTAGATCTGGGTGTTGCCATCGAGATTCTTGACATAGCTATAGAATGCTTTGTGGTTGTCCTTAGAATTAGTGGTGATTTTGTTTTCATAGCTACCTTTGGAGGATTTTATAAGGGATCTCATCTTCTTACTGAGGCTGACCAGGGAGCTCCTCCACTCATGGGATTTTACTCTCTTTTGCAATAGTTTCTTCCTTCTGTTGTACAGTTTGTTTATGGCAGAGGACCACCAGATTGGCTTCTGTTTGGAATAACATGATCCACGCACTCGTGTAAGTGCTTATAGAGTGCATTTGTGTAGGATTCAGCAGTTGTAACTGTATTGTCCATCTGCATGGGTGTCATGAAGTTCACCACTTCTGTCTTAAGGAGCATGAAGTTGGCTTTGGAGAAATTTTTTATTGTGGTTTCCTTAATGGGAGGTGGGGGTGGGATGTGGATATCAAGGGTGATTAGCTTATGGTCAGATCGGACCAAAGAAGAGGTGACTTCAGGTGTGGAACACTGGTCATTCATGTTGGTAATGACTAGGTCTAGGATATTATTGCCCCTGGTGGGGGGTGTGGATTAGTTGATCCAGGGCATTGGAGTTTATGAATTCCAGAAAGCGTTGAGCTAAGGAGTTGGTACATGAGTAGTTTTCCTAGTTAATGGTGGGGTAGGTGAATTCGCCCATTATTAGGGTGTTTGGTTGAACCCTAACATTTTCCAGTACATCAAGAAAAGAGGAGTGGGAATCCTGGGGCATGGTGGGGGATCTGTAGCAAACTACAATTTGGAGTGCAGTTTTGCCCAGAGTTAGTTGCGCTTGGATAACCTCAGATGCATTATGCTGAGCAACTAGCCTGGAGGTGTGGATATCATTAATGAATATGGACACACCTCCGTTTTTGGTGTTTCGGTCCAGGTTACATGGCCAAAAAGTGTGGTATGAGTTATAGCCTGGTAGTGCAGGGGTCCTCTCTGGAGCCTTAAATCAGGTCTCAGTCACTGCACAGATATCGATGTTCTCCTTTTTAAGGAGTGCCTCGAGTGAGTGCATTTTGAGATTTAGACTTCTAGCATTGAGTAGCATTACCCTCAGTTTTTGCTTGCCTGTTCCTATTACAGTGGTGAATTTGTTATTTGAACCTTGCCTAAAAAAGCTTAGCCAGTATCCAGAATCCCAGGGGTGACAGGTGCAGGCCATCTGTTGCAAAGCATCATGGTCTGTCAACCATGTCATCCCAAGCAGACAGATACTGGATCCCCTTAGAATGACACCAAAAGCTTAGCCAATTGTTGAAGTCAATCATTTTGTACTTCTACTGTGGTATCATTCTTGGCATTGGCAGTATGCTACTGAGGGCTAGGGTCATACCTGCCTGGGCTACAAGATCAGAGAGCTCTTCCATGTCTCTTTTCATGCAGTCCAGGGAGATACATCTCAGGTCATT
>NC_056727.1:650257138-650359638 GCF_019279795.1 Protopterus annectens
TGATCACACCCATCACATATTGCTGTGACACACATGGTAAATAGATATCAGAAAAGGTCATGCAATTTAATGCACCTTGCAAAGGTTATGTGTTGTCTGTTATCTACAATGTCAGTCTGTCATGATTTTACCACACATTGGCCAGAAAACCACATGTTTATGACAGATGTAAAGACATGTCAGACAGCAGGACAATCTGCACACATATGCAGAGGTCAAAGTTATGACCACCATCTGTACTCATACCTCCCAAGCTCTTAGAGCAATAAATGTTTACAAAGCCATAAATAACAGGGTGACAAAGGCCACATAATAGGGACACCTGTCAGATATTGCTCCTACAAACGTATAATGGTGATAGCATAACAGGTTTTGCATTAGCATAGATGGTCTGAAAGGTATGAAGCGTGCAACTCATAATGTCTGCCATTATGTTATGATGTCAGCCCACAATGATTTGGCAACAATTTGCCAGAAAGACACAGGTGTATGAGAAAATTGACCAAGTATATGTGGCATAAATCAGGACAGTCAGTGTAAACTGTACAGTTGAGAGGTATGTCTGAACCACCCTGCAGGTTGCAGCCCATGTTTGGCAAGGTCTAACCTGTGATGACAACTGAAACAGTTAAAAGAGGTCCTAAGACTGCTGAACAAGAAACATGTCATACAGTTCTGTACTGATTGCACAGAGAAGTGATTGCACATCAGAAGCACCGTAATGTCATGAGAAATACTGTAAGCTAAGGTAATATCACACAAAAAAGTGTCATACTAGCATACCAAAGGACTTCCTGTGTGTTGCACTTGCCGTGGGCATGCTATGTGCTGCCAACTGTCACATTACTACAAATTGCGTCCCACACTCCACAACTGATAATGTCACACACGCATTGTGTGTTGCCTATGTGTGTGCAATATGTAGACATGTGAAGGTCATGTGACTACCTTGTGCCCACAACATGAGTGACTCTGTTGGGGTTAAAGTAATGGCTAGGCTTGTGAGGGACCTAGTGCCAGTACTCAGGTAACCTCCTCTATATGTATGAGCCTGTGGTACTACAGAACACCGAGGTGACATGTATGAAGGCTAGCTGGCTGTGTCAAGGGGTATATATGCAAGGTCACACTGTCTGCCAGCAGTGTCCCTTACACACTGCTGCATGCATACACACTTGGTAAACATGTACATATACAGCTGCACCTTGGCTATTAAAAGGTCAATGTGTTTCCACTCTGCCATACTCCTCATTGATAATGTCATCAGGGTCACAGCCTGCAGACACACAGACACCTGGAACACAAACAGAATACAGTATGTGAGACTACATTCAGTCAGCATTACTAATGCCAATAATGCATCATGGCTAAAAATGATACATACACTTTGATGTGTACCCATAGCAATTGCCAGCAGACAGCACCTCACACAGCATTACATTACTACACTGTACTATATTCATCCTGTGCTTCAGACCCATAATAGCATTTCCCTGCATTGATGGTATGCATGACAAGAATGTGGCACAGGTATCATCATATGTACAGGGTGTGGTGTGGGCTTGACAGAGGCCTAGGCTGGGCCATACGGTTGACATCATGTGTGTGTGTTTAGAGGGGTGCTGTATAAATGGGCTGTGCAGAGGTGCTGTGTCTGTCTGGTGGTGACCTGCCTGTGATAGAGATGTGTGTGTGTTTGCATGCACAAAGTCACACCATGTGCCTGCCCTACACAGGGGTATGTCGGACAGCTGTGGACTGTACATGGCAGGGTGCACAGTTCACCATCTCTGGCCATGGACACAGGAACTGGTTCAGCCAAGGGGTCTCACTGACACCACCAGGCCCAAGGCCAGATGCAGTACTACTCCCCGATAGTGACTGCTGGGCCATACTGCTGACTGCTGGAGCCATATCCCTGACGGGACTGGCCAAGACCAAGTGTCCATGGCCTGCTCCATTGTGTTGTGGACAGCACCCACCCTTTGGTACTGCTAGTGGTACTGTCACTATGGGAGTGTGAATGTGCACAGCTCCATAGACTCTAAGCTAATTTTGTTGCTGACCTACGTCCACGTGGCTAATGTCCTACTCCTACCACATGCTCCAGCACAGACATTCCATGGTCGAGGATTGACAGTGTCTCACCCCATCTATCCTTGACCTTGGCATAATAACATGTGACATCAGCAAGGCCATGGAGGTCATCACGCATGGCAGAAAGTGTTGCATTCAAGACTTTGCGTATCTGTCTGGTATTGCTTTCAGTACATGTTCATGCCTCCATGATGGTCCAAAACATGCGTCTGGTGACACCTGCTGTGACACTTGCACCAGGGGCTTGTTGAGCAGCAGTCCTCCTTCGAGCACCTGTATCAATCTGCCTGTGTGGGACCTCACCTGCTCTCTGGCTATGGCTAGTGTCTACACTCACACTTGCCATAGTCACCACACTAGCCGTTTCCATGCCGCCACCCTCCAACTGTCCATTATCTGTGGCTGCTGGGGACTGGGTATGTGTGGGCATTGTGATTGTGTGCATGGACATTGTAGTTGAAAGTGGGATGCTAATCGATGGCACAGTTTCAGCCCCTGACAACCCCACCTGTACCTCATTATGACCACCATCATCATCAGAGTCGGCTGAGACACTGACATCAGGTTGTGAGTGGGAGGGACACTGACCCCCATGTCCACCTGTGAGGGGAAGACAATATATGTAAATTAATATCTGCACTATAAGGTTTGCTGATACACACAGACACACACATGCACACACACACACATGCACACACACACACACACACACACACACACACACACACACACACACACACAGACACACACACATACACACATGCATGCACACACACAGACACATACAGGTGAGGTGGCACAGAGGCAGTTTACAGTCCACACAATATCTGAATGATGACTTGCATGACTCACAATCAGACCACAACATACACACTCTGGACAGGCCCTCAACACCATGCAGTGCAGCTATGTCCACTTTATGCTGGTACCAATATACACCTCTAGGATATGTGAGTAGTGTTAGTAGATGATGGGGCCTTCACCTAGCACACACTGCACCCATGTACACATTATTGCTGTACACCTGTATAGCACAGTGGCAACACCTATAGAAATGTTATATCTCCTGCAAATAGGCCCCTGTGATGCCCACTGTGATGCAATGCAGTTAACCCCACCACAAGTGAACATGCACATATTGCAATATGGCTAAGAGTAACAGTTGTGTACATGGTAAAACGCATGCCCTAAACATGCCTAGGACATTGGCGCGCCACAACAAGACATAACCAAACTCACCGGCTTCAGGCTGCTGTTCCTCATCCAGACCAGAGATACCTATGTAGTTGTGGGAGAGAGGTATTGTCAGCAGACTCACATGTGGCATTGGCACAGGATAAATGCTGCATTTCTGCACATGTACAGTACAAGCTCTGATACTACACAATTTGCCTAGGATATTGGTGAGCAACAGCAAGACATAACCAAACTCACTGGCTTCAGGCTGCTGTTCCTCATCCAGACCAGAGGCACCTATGTAGTTGTGGGAGAGAGGTATTGTCAGCAGACTCACATGTGACATTGGTACAGGATGAATGCTGCATTTCTGCACATCTACAGTACAAGCGCTGATACTACACAATTTGCTGCCATTCACATAGATGTGCACTTGTGAGAGTTACAAAACAAAACCCACAAATGCAGTTTGACCTGACATATGCATCTAGATACTCTATCGATGCCAGTATGACTGCTACAGTATTCAGTTGATGTTCAATGGGGCCTAACCTGGGTGCTCCTTGCCTATTGTCTGGGTGCCACCCACCTCCATGACTTGGGTGTGTTCAGTTTGCTGGGGTGTGGTGGCTGTCCCAAAGTTGGTGAGGAACTCCTCTGTTGGTGTCAGTGGGGCCTGCATAGCAGGACCCCCACCTGTGGCTGTATGGTCTCTGGCCAAGGCAGCAGCCCTTTGCTGGGCATGGTGTATGAGGTCGGCTGCTCTGTGCCTGACCTGTTTGTAGGTCCACCCATTCTGACCCACATTGTTTACCCTGGTAACTATGTCGGCCCACAGGGTGGTCCACTCCCACAGCTGCTGTCTGCTATGGCTGAACAGGACTCCATAATGCTGTTGAATGGCTTCAATAATTGCCGCAGTCTCAGCTTCCGAATATGCAGGCTGGCGCATATGTGGCATTCCACCTGGAAGAAATAAACAGGGAAACACATAATAGGACCTCATGCATTGGTCAACATTATTTACAGATCCTGCACATACACATTCGCTAGCACAATCCACCACTAACAACCACATCATACCCCTGCCATCTATCAGCTCAGTATGACCATGTATTGCACTCCTGGTCCTAATGTGCCATGTTCCCCCCAGTGAGGGACATTAATATGCATAATCTTCCATTCATCATTCACATTTGTGTAGAGGGATGATGGTGGCTCTCTTCCATGCAGATGTGATGACACTGGTGCTGAGGCTTTGTTATGCTACAGTGTGTAATGGAGCTAAGAGCTCATGCCTGAGTTCATGTAGGATGCAGACAGGGATATCAGGTCCCATGGAAACTTCAATTTGTTGCCTTTGAGAGGGCATTACAGACTTGCTCCCTGATGATGAGGGGAGGGGGGTGAGTGCTGTGCATACCCTCTATACTGATGGGGGAAGGGGGGGACTTTTCACTTGACCTGTCTGCAGCGGTTTGGCCATAGCTATGGCATGTGTGTATGTGGTGTTTTTGACCATCAGTACAGGGTGGATTTGGTTGTTGCCTCCGAGATTGCAGACATATGTGAAGAAGGCCTTGTGATTGGCCTTGGTGGATGTGTCCAATTTGTACTCATAGTTAGCCTTACAGTGATTCACCTGTGACCTTATATGCTTGTTCAAACAAAGGTGGAATTGCTTTCAATTTGTCGCCTGCTCCTTCTTAGCCCTGTACAGCCAATATTTCAACCTATTAGGTGGTTTTTGTATTGCTGCTGTCCACCAAAGAGGATTACTCTACCATGGGGAGGTGAGTTTTACAAGTCAGGTATTGCTGGGTCCATACAGCTATGTAGGTGCTCATATAGACGTTTGTTGTAGTCTTGGAGACATAGGCATGACACAGTTAAACACTTTTCCAATTTCAACCTGGTAAATATAATCAATCTAGTAATCATTTCTGTTTCAAGGCAATGCAATAACCTGTAGCTGTAGACATTTATGTCTGTTTGATGCACTGGAACTGATTACACTCTTGTAAAACATGTACAGCTTATTTACCTGATATTTTGCAACTCATGTCTTATGTCTGAGACTTCCAACTACACCTATTAATATATACATGAGTGCAGGTAGTACTTTATATACATTTCTGTTCTATGTCAGTATGGCACACTGTGTTTACACTCTTGCAGCTCAATCATACCTCTCAACCTGTTAGAGCAAGACATCTGGACGAAAGCACACATAAATGGGGGCAATGACCCACAAATAGTGACACTTTATAAATATTGCTGTAACACACTTAAGACAATTGATTGCACAGTAGGTTTTGCATTCACAGGAATACTCTGGAGGGTATGACATCTGACATTCAAATGTATGCTATTATGTTCTGACGTTAGTCTTCATTGATTTGCCAGTGATTTGCCAGGCATAACACAACTCTATGAGAAAATGACTACAAATATGGGGCAAACATGTGATCAGTGTACAAAACTCTGGACAGTTGAAAGGTATGAGTTCAGTATATAACATGCAGTTCAACACACACTTCTGCACCAGTTGTTTACTATGCACATACCCTATATAGGTCTCCTAGATTTGTAAGACAACCATATGTATCATAGTAGTATTCACGAGTGACATATGAATATTTACAACATCCCAGGTAGCTGGCCTGGCAGTGTCACAGTCAGTATTGTACAGCAGACACTCCAGTAGTAGTTGTATGACCTTCCCTGGGGTGTCTCAGGGGCCAGATCTGTGATCTATGTCACTGCAGACAGAGATAGATGAAAAGGCCATAGGTGCTGAACCTATGAACCAGCAAATCTTGTTGAGACATATTGTTTAACTTCCTATTTCCCATTATTGCATCCCCCTTCTACATTCCAGTACATGCTTACATGTTTGGCATACCTGTTGTAGTGCGTCCTCAGAGTAATTGTGAGGTATCTCTGTCTGTATTTATAGTCTTTCCATGTAAAGGCTTAGACCGGTTTTGCATAGGCAGCATCTTGCCTTTTGTAGGTAATGTTCATGAGCAGGTGATGGTCTGTGCACCAGTTGGTGTCTCCCACTTGCTAATTGCATCCAGAACAGCTGTGTTGTCTTCGCAGTAGCCAGTGCCATAGCAACACAGTGTTATAATTAAGTCCTTCATGTGAGCCTTGCTCCTTTTCCTAGCCTGTGAGGAGGACATTATGGAGCTGTGGGAGCTACAGCTTCACAGAAGGCATGTGGAAATACATCTTAGAATAAGAGATGTGGAGAAAGCCCAACCAAATGGGGGACAAAGTTCTAGAATTAGGGATATATTATAAGTACTGCTGTTATACAGTTAGAAGATTGCTAGATTAACAGAGTTTGTCTGGATATGCATGTTTTGCATGATTTGAAGTCTGACAGTGATATGCATATGACATACCTCTCAACTGTCCAACTTTCCTCAGAATGTCCAGAGGTTTGCCTCTTATGTTTGGGCTGTTCCTCAGACAATTTATGTTTTTGACAAATCAGTAGAATAACGTGAGGATTGGTCACTAAATGACATCCATTTGCATTTCTGACTTCATATCTTTCAAAAAAGTTATGTTACAAGAAACCCTGTAACACCAGCAACATTTTCAGTTTGTAACACCATTATTTAAGACATATCCCTATTTTTGTCCCTCTGTCCCCCAGGTATGTCAGGCTTTGTCCAGATGTCTTGCAGTAAGAGGTTCAGAGGTATGGCATATCATTATTTAGTGACTTCACTCCTGATATCATCCCAGTGATTTAGCAGAATCCCAGAAATGCTATGAGGCAGTGGCCATAAATATGGTTCCACATCCTGGACATTCTGTGGAAATCTGTACAGCTGGGAGTTATGTATGTCTGGCCATTGTTAACAGACTGTCAAAATTGTTTAGCAGTGTAGTGTGTAAATGTTTGTTAGGCTGAGTAGGGAAAGTGACAGATGTGAGTGTCATAGATCCTTTTCTATATGATTGTGCATGCTGCTACAGTTTTTGTTGGTCTATCAGCTGTATATGTTTGTAGGGGAAGACTGAGAAATGTCCCATAACAGCTAAGAATTCCAAGTACACTGTGACTTGGGGCAGTATATGTAGGAGCAGTGTGTCACTGGCAATCAGGGTATATTTGTTCAAACAGTTGTTATACTCTAGATGTCAGTTGGCTTACTAGTATGTCGCTGTGACTGTGGTGCAAATGGTTGTGAGTAGACAATTTCTCACAGTGCATGATATATTTGCAATTGCATGAGTAATTCCCCAGAGCTGATTTGGGGTAGTGCTGTGTTGATCTGATTGTAGTTTAGAAGACGCTGGGTAAAATGGTTGGTAGCTCTTAGTGTTATTTCCCTTTTGTTACATGACTGCAGTCATACCTCTCCACTGTCCAGATTTCTATTGACTGTCCCGATGCATGGCTAATATTTTTGGTCTGTTCCCCATAGCAGATGTGGATTTCTGACAACTCACTGGGATGATGTGAGCACTGACATCACTAAATGATGACAATTATTTGTGTTTCAGACCTGAAATCAATCAGAAAATATATGTTAAAATAAACCGTGATACTCTAGTAAACGTCTAAGCTAACAGCCATATTTCAAATATGTCACTATTGTTTGGCCTTTATCCCTCCATTTTGTCAGGCCTTGTGCAGATGTCTTGTAGAAAGAGGTTGAGTACATATATATATATATATATATATATATATATATATATATATATATATATGCATACACACACACACACACACACACATATGTATATGTATGTATATATATATATATATATATATATATATATATATATACAAAATATACATCTATATATATATATTATATTTTATATATATATATATATATATATATATATATATATATATATATATATATATGTATATATATATATATATATATATATATATATATATATATATATATACTGTATATGGATATATATATATATATATATATATATATGTGTGTGTGAGTGTGTGTGTGTGTGTGTGTGTGTGTGTGTGTGTGTGTGTGTGTGTATATATATATATATATATATATATATATATATATATATATATAAAACATTACTAATTCCAGAGGTTTTTCCCTAATGTTGGATGACCATCCTACATGATATGTTTATTGAAGCATTTCAGCTTCTTGTAGGTCATGTAGAGTAGTGGTAGCTGCTGTGCCTGGAATGCACAAAGTCCTGGTTTTAAGGCTTGCCAGGGATGTGTATTTTCCCCTTATGTTAAATGACTGAAATGCATGATATGTTTGTAAAAGCATTGTAAATTCCCACTGCTTGAGTGGTGTAGTGGTGCGTTGCTGTGATTGTAGTGCACAAGTTCCTGCATTCAAGACTTGATAGTGATGGCTTTTTTTCATTAATGTTAAATATGTTTGGTATCTACTTTTCTGAAGTACAGGCTAACACAGGTCTTTGGCTAACGAAGTTCGCAGATGACTGCAATCTAGGAACCATAATTGAAACTCCTAATGATGTGGACATCCTACAAAAGGACCTCACGGAGACAGATGCCTAGTGTCAAAGCCATGGCTTCAAGCTCAATGCCAAAAAGTGCATTGTCATCCCCTTTAGTAAAAACTCTGTACCCATGAGCTACCACATAGGTGGTAGTCTACTTAACACCGAAAGTGGGATAATAGACCTTGGGACACAGGTGGACAGTAGTCTCTCCTTTGATAATCACATCACCACAGTAGTCAGAAAATCCTTCTACATGGCACACCTCATCACAAAAGATTTCTCATCCAGGAAAAAAGAGTTAATTGTTCCTCTCTACTCATCACTCATTAGACCTGTTATAGAGTACAATGCCCCTTTTGGTATGTACCTCACAAGACATCTACAACAACTTGAAAGGCCACAGAAATACTTCACAAAGAGGATCACTGGCCTCAAACAGTTGCCCTACGTAGACCGTCTCAAAAAACTCCAGCTTTACTCAGTCGCATATCGCCTACTCAGAGGTGATCTCTGCCTAACATACAAAGCTCTGTCAAACCCAGAGCTGTTGGACATGCTCCACTTAAAGAAATCTCAATCCCTCCAAGTTACACGCTCTAGGGACCTAAACCTTGTCACTACAATAAACATAACATGCTGGAGGAATAGATTCCTGTCCCAGAGACTTCCCATACTCTGGAACAAACTACCTATCTATATTAAACAAAGCTCCTCATTAGCACTCTTCAAGAAAAATATTGATGATTGGATGGGAAATAGGAAATTTACCCTGAGGATCACCTCTGTGGCTCTGCTCGACAGGAGCATGGAAAATAATTTTCTTGGGTGGCGAAAGCCAGGGTACTTTTTTGGCTAGGCTTATATAGGCCCTAGGGCCAATAGCCTAGTACCTAACTATGAACCTATGAACCTATAACCATAATGCATGATATGTTTGTGAAAGCATTACAAATCATGACAGCTCAGATGGTGTAGTGGCATGTTGCTGTGATTGGAATGCACAGTGTACTGGGTTTGAGACTTGGCAGGACTGATTATTTTGTTGCTGGGCAGAACAAGGGCTGATGGAGACGGAGTGATTAAAGCACTTTTAAGCAGTTGTAAGTGGGTTTGCATGGTTTTGCATGAAGCTAAGCAATGCTAACAGATGGTTAAGTCCTCTTAGCTTCGCTTAGCGGTGCTTATTCCTGCTTACACCTGCGCTAATTTTAAATAAAGAAAAGAAAAGACAAGAAAAAAGGGTGATAGGAAATTGGTGAAATGAGGGCAAGCAGGGGATAAAACATTAGGAAAAGCAGCTAGGGGTATGCAGAATCGGTGCAGCAAAGGAACATAACTCTACATTTCTACTGCAGCAACAGCTGTGGCTGATGTAGAAAATTTGGAATTTATAGCCTCACACCCCACAGGGAGGGGTGTTGGCAACATACAGTTGCAGAGTAATTTGAATGTATATCAGTGGACATGGGGGCAAAATGCAGAGCTAGGTATGGGGCAATGATTTTTTTTGCGGGACAGATGCCCTTTTTTTATTAAAGTGAGAGTGGATGTTGGGGAAATGCTGTAAGTATGTATGGGGAGGTAGGCTGGGTAGGATAGGTTGCATTCACAGACAGACAAGACACACAAGACAGCAGACAGGGGTGGTGTATGACACATGAGGAGCGTAAACACCTTGGACGAGAAGGGTGGTTGGGAATCAGAGGCCCATGAGCCCCCAAATGGATACAGTGGGACTGAGGTCCCCACCCTTGGGCAGTCACCACTGCACCTTCATGGCACCAAAGGTGGCTGTGCTGGGGGCTGGACAACAGGGGTAGTCTGCACCTCCAGGTGCACCAGGCGGCCCTCCATCTAGTGCAGCTGACCATCCAGCTCAGAATGGATGATGCTGCCCACCATACCCTGGAACCTGCAGTGGGTGACAGGCTCCTCTCCATGCCCATGCCAGAGAGAGATGGGCCCTGTTCCCTGAGGCAGTTCCACCTGAAAGTAGTGCAGAACCAGCAGTGGAGGTAGTTCTAGGTTGAGTCCCAGATGTGCTGGGGCCCAGTGTCAAGGCCAGATGAGGCAGAACAGGCAGATCCACTTGGATATGCCTTCCCAAACATGTTATGGTGTTGAGGTTTTCCAAAATATATTGGTTAGTCATGAACAAAATATTTCAAAATTAGTTATAACTGCATGCATGTGTGTTCCAATTAACCCAAAACAACAGATTTTAAACAGTTGGATAGCAAACAGAACACATGCATAAATGGAACAACAGTAAGCATTTTAATAGCATGCAAGTTACACTGACGGCAAAAGTCACCAATAATAGTATTTGAACAAGGTATGCTAATGTCCAACCAATTAAATATATGAAAATAGTAGAACACATGTCCCAACAATAGGTTATGAGAACAACATTCCCATAGTATATGAATAATAACTATTGATGCAGATGAGTGGTGGGGGCGGGGGAGAAAAAAAATCCATTAAAAACTGCATACGCTTATATTTTTTACAACAGTACTGCTCAATACTCTATAAGTCTGCCCTCACTTTACTTCTACCTATGGCTTATAGCTTCTGTAGCACATACATACCTGTTAAACTGTCAACCTAGAATGGTATGCGGAAAACTGTGACAACTCTGAGTACATGACTAGAAGGGACTTGTACATGTCAGTGTTACATATCTGACAAAGAAGGGGTACCCTGCACTGATATTCTGTGAGTGTGCTACTGGCATACTTCACCTGGATTCCTATCTGTGTCCAAGGTTATTGGCAGCATTGACCACTAGCCGTGACAATATGACACTTGAGAGACATTTATCGGGAAGAGTGCATGGGGTATGTATCGCTCCTGCTGTCATTTGCAGTCATGGAGTTGGACAATGTAACAGTTGTACACGGTGTATTAGTATGTCCTTCATACAGCTACTACAATCCATTTCTTTACCTGTAAGACCTGTGGAGAAAATATCTGTTAACACTATCTGACTTTGCTACTGCTAGTTCAGTTAATTAGCTATAAGGCTTGATGTCGTTTCAACTCATAGCAACTTTCTGGTATTTTTTGAATTAATGTGTATTGTTGCTCCTTTTTTAACTAATTTAACAACATAAAGCAAATGCGTTCATTCTTGCATATGACTTTAAGTTAAAAACAGTGCAATTTAGCAGTATATTATTTGAAGAATGTGTACGAAGGCTTTCTTTTTTAAGAATTGATTGGGTTCATTAATTAAGATTTTAATATATTGATTGTTAGCTTTTTTCTATATAAAGAATGTTAAATTATTTTTATCTTGTTTCAGTCTGATGAAGGTGAGGCACTGATCCACAACAAAAGCACTTACTAATAAATGCAAGTTTCTTTTATTTTATTGTCAGTTTGCAGGCTCTCATTGAGTTCATCCTCACCTACTTTTCAGATATATATATATATATATATATATATATATATATATATATATATATATATACAAATGTCTCAGTACTACTCCCTGGATCCTTGGATTCAAACCATGCCTGGTTGTGCAAAACTGAACAACAAAGTTGTTTCTCATCACACTGTGCTACTAGGGAGCTACTTTCTCTTATTTGTCTGATTTCTGCCTAATACCCTGTTGGTTAACCAGTCTGAACTTGTAATCCTGTGTTTCATGCATAACAGATAGTTAGTGTACTGTTTATTAATCATTTGAAATAATACAATCTGGAAAGCAAAGTTTAACACAAGGAAATCCTGCAGGGGACACACTATAATACATCACATGTTACTATTCAGGGTTCAGATCTTAGTGCATAACATATTTCATTTATATCTTGATTTACAGCTCCACAATCTACAGTTTTGCTTAACAGCTGGTCCTCAGAACAACCTCAGTTAATGTGTGCTGCGAAAGCCATATTTGCTGTGAAGGAGCTGTACACATTCAATTTTTATAACAACATACCAGAGTAAACACAACAGTTTGTGGTATAAGTCTTTATTTTAGTCATATCACATAGTGCTTTACTATTGCATATCCTGTAGATCAATATTAGTCTGGCAAACATTTATTTATTCATTAGACACAGAACACACTACACCTAGTGGCAGTAAACAATTTGTTCCTTCTTATTTATTTCACTATATACTGCAAGGTAAATCTATACTCACCAGCCTGTCAGCACAGCCTTGTCAGTCTGTCGACATGGGCCTCAACATTGCTAGCCCTCTCCACTGCAGCTGTAGGGGGAAAAACAAACATTATGCATGCCTGTCTATCACATACTCAGGCTAGAATTTGGTATAATTATGGATGAGATACTTACAAACTACTGGAGCAGTCCACGCCTGACCATCTTGGACCCACTGGGCCAAGACCACCTCCTTCCTATGCTTTAGGTCAGCGTAATGATGCCGTACCTGCTCACCAGTTTGGGGGATTCCAGTGGCACTGGTGAGGTTGTGTGCCAGATGGTCTAAGGCCTCCACTTTGTACTGAGAGCCCTGGTACTGGCTCTGCAGCAG
Organism: Protopterus annectens; assembly: GCF_019279795.1. NCBI lineage: Eukaryota > Metazoa > Chordata > Ceratodontiformes > Protopteridae > Protopterus > Protopterus annectens. The sequence continues at coordinate 650,270,417 of NC_056727.1, forward strand.
TCTGTCATCATGGTGTTCTATGAGGAGTCCAGCCATGACCCTGGACTCCAGAATGCCCCAGCGCTGCACCTGAAAGTGCGCTCCCTCTCAAATGCTAGACATGGTTCCTGCACAGAGCAAACTACAACAGGTTCTGGTTGTATTCCCACCTGTGTGATTTAAATAAGGTCATATTCCTGCCCTTTGCCGTCATTGGACCATTTTGAAAATGCTAAGCTCAGCTAAGCAGTGCACAAATCTGCTAAGCTACGTTGAGCAGTGCTCAAAGGGGTAAATGCTGAGCACTGCTTAACAGTGTGCAATTCCACTTAGCTGAGCTGACTGCTGCTTAGAATTTACATCTAAGCAATGCTTAAACTGGATAAGCAGAGCTGAGCACTGCTAAGCATTGCTCAGTTTTCATTTAAAAAATATCAGAAGTGTACATTAATTAATCATTACTGACATATTATTAAGTGTATATGATTTACTTTACATGACATCCCCCTATGTGCTTTCATTACATTACCTTGGGGTGTGACTATACTATATGGGACATTTGTGTATACATGGGTGATTTCACATGTTGTATGCACTGACACTTCTATTTCAAACCAGCTACACTATCCTGGTTAACAAATATCAATTATTACATAATTTAAAATAAATAAAATAATTTTAACAATGCTTTCCCATGTAAAAATAAAGGGTCTATCTTGGTATTCAAACCATGAACTGCTGCATACAAATCCAGGACTGTAACCACTGCACTATCTCACCATGAAGGAGTTTAGCTATACATTTGTATTTAGCTCCTATGAGATATTTAAGCAATGCTGAGCAGAGGGCCGTAATGCATAAACCCACTCAGCTATGCTTAAACTTAACTTAGAATGAAAAAAAAAATTAATACAACCACTTTAATTACATATGTCAATGCTGCTTACAAGTTTGTTTGTGTCTTTCGGATTTTCCCATTTAGGGGTCGCCACAGCGGAACTCCGGTCCGCTAATGATTGGTAGTTGATTTTTACGTGCCGAGTTACCAGTCCTGATGCACAACCTTCAATGAAGGTATGCCCATTCACGCATGTCTCCATGCAGAAGACGCACTAGCTGAGAATCGAACCGGACAGTGTCTTACTATGAGGTGACAATGCTACAAGTCATATTTCATAATGCACTACCTGTCATTCTATCAATTGTCTAAGTCTGTATGAGCAATATCAGGATAGAAGTCACTACATAATGGCATACATTTGAGTTTCAGACTTCTAATCCTTCCCTACATGTTATGTTAATACAAACACTGTTCCTGTATCAACTTTCTAAGTTTGCGAGGGCAATATTTATAATCTGTCCCTATTTGTCCCCCCATCACTTTTAGGCTTTGTCCAGATTTTTTGCTCTAAGAGGTTGAGAGGTATGCTTACCATCATTTTAGGCTTTATCCAGATTTTTGGCTCTAACAGGTTGAGAGATATGCCCCCCATCATTTTAGGCTTTGTCCAGATTTTTTGCTCTAAGAGGTTCAGACATATTGTCAAAGTGCCGTACGGCACATTCACAATGCAGGGGGTGTGTGACAGTACCTGTCAGACAAACCCTGCATTGCTTCACATTTCATTTCCTGCTTTCAGTGTCCACGTACACTGAAAGCAGTTAGAAAGTGCCATACGGCACTTTCAGAGTGCAAGGTGTGTGTTGGATGTAAGAGCATGTACTGAAACATGCCCCCCCCCCTGCAATCCTTCAGTGTTAGTGTCTGCAGAGATGTTCTCAGTAGCACGCCTTCATTAATATGTAAGACGCACTGCTATTAAGGCTATGCAGATGCGGACATCATTCACTCCATGTAGGAATAACACTATTCCTACATGGAGTTTATTGAATCCTGGGGAATGTTTCTATCTAATGATACAGCAACACTTACTACTCCAACATTTACTACTCTTGAAGACACTATTACATGTATTCAAAATAACTAACTATGAAGAAATGAAATGGAATTATTCATTTCTAAACACACATATTGCAAAAGACAGTTGGAAAACTGTAGATACATTAAACATTTACAAGGATACAGAAATTCAAGTAAATATACTGCAAGCATTGCAGCTAGAAACATTTTGTTCTTTACACATGTGAAAGAATTCCATGGATGTTAACGTGATACAAGAAATAAATAAATGACATCTCATAAAATGTTATAATCAAAATAGTGTCTTTTAAATATTCCTTTGAATGTTGTTGATAAATCTGTGTGTGTGTGTGTGTGTGTGTGTGTGTGTGTGTGTGTGTGTGTGTGTGTGTGTGTATATATATATCTATATCTTTATATATATATATATATATATATATATATATATATATATATATATATATATAGGTCCACTTTTAAATGTCGAAATTCCGAAATCTCGACTTTTAAAAAAACGTACCCAAAACATTGAGATTTCAGAATCTCGACATTTAAAAGAGGGTAAAAAAAACGAAAATAAAGTAAAACAAATTGTTTGCAGGGGGACAAGCGCCTTGAACCCCCACATCCCCCTTCTTAAATATCAACTCTGAGATTGCACTACAGTGAAGAGAACGGTAAGTGCAACAGGAGCATTGCCGTTCTCTTCACTGTAGATTGATTTTGGAGTTGGTATATTTAAGTAGGGGAGGTGTGGGGATGCAGGGGGGCTTACCTCCCTGCAAACACTTTATTTCAAGTTTCTCTTTTTTTAACCCACTTTTAAATGTCGAGATTCTGAAATATAATATATATATATATATATATATATATATATATATATATATATATATATATATATATATATATATATATATGTGTGTGTGTGTGTGTGTGTGTGCATGTGTGCCTGTGTGCCTGTGTGTGTGTGTGTGTGTGTGTGTGTGTGTGTGTGTGTGTGTGTGTGTGTGTGTGTGTGTGTGTGTGTGTGTGTGTGTGTGTGTGCGTGTGTGTGAATAAAAAAAACATAAAAATAAACCAGTCTTTTCTACCTTATTTTTAAGACTAGAGAATTAAAGTAAAAATACTGGCATGGATGAGTTTGGCTTAAAAGCTTGAATAACAAGTTATATCCCTCTAAGAGCTGCATTACATTTATAATATGTAAATTAATTTTAATGCACAAATAACAAATGTTTTTAGCTGTGGCACATTAAATGCCCATTTTAATGGATTTATGTATACATGTCCTCAAGGAAAATCCTTTCAGTTCAACAGAATCATGTTTCTAGCTCTTTATAAGCTGGGATTTTTGTTTTTCACTTCAGAAAATTGGGCAAGTTGTTTGCTTTCATTTGGTTGCTTGGGTGAAACTTACAAGATATATATTCAAAGTAAAAAAGTACATAAGATACATAAAGAGAGAATTTATATGAGATTTAAAAAAGAAGTCCTTCTGAAACTTTAAAAATGAATTGTAAATAACAGCGAGTTTTAATATACTGCTATGTAAAGAAGTATAAATGGATCAGAAGAAATGGATATGTTACTTGGAAGTTTTATTTTTGTTTTATGATTTATAATGTAGCATCTGATCTATTTTGATTTTACAAAATCGTTCTTATCTCTTTTAAGTGATATTTCAGCATACTTACATATATCCACTGTATTGACTATAGTACATTTCTTTACTGAGATGTTATGAACAGAATAGGTTGCATTTATGCAGATATTCTATAGACAAACTATAACTTTGGTTCAACAATTGAGAGAACATATGCCAGATTGTATTCTTACTTGGCACATTCTTATGAAATCCGTTGTTGAACTGGTATATGATAACATCAAAAACTGGGACTCATATAGAAACAAACATTTTTTTTACTGCAGCAACCTAAACAACCCCTGCAAAAACATTTTTACTTCCCTCCCTTCTTTATGGTGCCCCTATCCTAACTAACTTACAAACTTCTACCCGAAGCAAGATGGAACAGTGCTACAACAAAGTTGCAAAGTTTGCCACAAACACTCAATATCACACACACCACTGTAAACCACTCCTAGAATTAAACTGGCTTGAACTTCCCAACCAACTTGCCTTTATTCAGCTATCCACCTTGAGCAACCTTATTTTCAAGCCTACTGCCTGCCCTACACTAACCAATTTAGTCAAACCTTACACACCAAATCAATCCCTGCAATCAGAAGACAAAAATCTCTTAGCTACCTCAAAACCCACAAGAAAACCAGGTCACTCTCTGTATTCATACTCTGTCTCTATACTTTGGAATTCACTACCTCTAGCTACCAGGTCTATGCCTAGACTAACCCATGTCAAAGCCTCTTTAAAAAATCATCTAAAAAATACATGATTCTGTTCCTGCATAAAGCCTGCCTAATGCTCAGGTCTTTCTATTCTTCCACACTAGCCTCATCGTCCTCTTCTGTCATACTTCAATCCCTCACAGACTGCAAGATCCTATGGCTGTTCTAACTCCTCCTCTGTTTCTATACCATATCCTTGAGCTACTGCTGAGGCTGTATCGCTTCTATTCCTCTTAACTCTCTCTCACTATCTTCCTGCATCACTAACTTTCTGGCTGCTATTTTCCTAATTAAAACTTTCATTCTATTTTTCATGTACTATAACAGTCAATGTCACACATTGCACTACGTATGTACTATTTTTTGGACACTATCTACATCATGTATGGTGAGAGTGACTATTATTGTCTACAATGTTTTAACTCTCTAGAATTGTCTAGATGTATACTAATATATTGCAACATCTTGTAACATAGTTTGTTCTTTCAACTTATTTTTGTATAGTATTTCTAAAGTAATTTGCAATGTATTGGATTATACTGCATTTGTATTGTACTGTATGTGGTGCTTTTCTCCCTGGGCCTCTGCTGAAAACAGGTTCTGTGGACCCAGTCAGACCACCCTGGTAAACAAATGTCAAATAAATAAATAAATAAGAAATATTAAATGTTCAACAGGGCCAACTTTAAATGTGAATGCAATATTTGTAAAGTTTTGAGCCATATAGACTGAATGGGAAATAACACATCATAGTGGTACTAGGAAAGTGAGTGGACTTCCTCTACTCATGGATACCAAGGAAGAATAACTTTTACTATGTTTGTTACAGAGATCTTCCAGAGACAAGCAGGGGACACACTGATTATATCTCAGGCATCTAACTGTACAGTACTCAAGACTTTCTTTAATAAATGAATACCATTTATGGATAAACAGTCGATCTTTCACAATACAGCAGAGGAGAGAGCCACCACCTCATGTGGCCACTACGATATTGTCCTCAAAGGAATTGGAGCCACAGACTGTTACTCATGTTGTAGTAATGACCTCATTCAGAGTTCATGGTCTGGATTCTATCAATAGTAATGGCTACCATACCATCATACTGGGTAGTGTGCAATTCACAGAGGATAATAATGCTTATGTCTGCATGGCGCCCTGGCAGTGCTTATGATTGTAACATATGGCATCAAAGTCATGTGTATCACTGCTTTCTGCATGGTGAAATCCCACAGGACAACCTAGTAGATAAGTGCAGCATACCAGTGCAACACATATGCACAACCACAAATATTATGGACACAGATCTCACCATCTTAAATCTTCATCATATCCCTAATGAGTTGATGGTGATGAAGAATAGCCCATAAAGCCCTGCTTGATGACAGCTATCCAGAAACACAAATCATTGCTGAACTGCAGCATAACACCACCTACATCCAAAGCAAAACTATAGTAGATGTGTTTAGCATGTTTAAATCTCAGTTCTACTGCCGAGATATCAGAAGGGGACTGCCATATGCCCCTGCCATAGCCTGCCAGCTCTCTGTAGTATGTCGCATGCTGCAATAACATGATCCTTTAGAAGGAGGCCAGACTGTTGCTATTACTGGGATTCACCACTACCATAGCAGGAGATAACATTGTAGAAACAAGCATATCCTGCAGTAGCTGTGACAGTGACAACAACAGGCATCAAACTGTGGCCATTCAACACTGCTCATGATGTTGTTGTGCATGGCATATAGCAGTGAAGGTGAAATGGGAGCACCAAGTCCACCCCTATTGACCCAGATATTTACAAAGTGGCAGTGTGATAATACAAAATGAAATGATGCATTCAGTGTTATCTAATCACTGTGCTGGGAAGTGCCTAGTTGAGTCATGCTGTGCATTAGACATAACAAATCTGCAATGCAAAGAAAAATATAAAACCCCAAAGCCACGGCAACCTTGGTAAAACAGCAAAGAATACAAAAAGTACTAAACGCAACTTTATTTTTACGACAAATCCAGCGTTTTCACCACAAGCCTCTTGTAGCTTCATCAGAGTTCAAATGAACACACGCACACATATATATATATATATATATATATATATATATATATATATATATATATATAGTTTCCATGCATTTTACCAAATGTATATTTGTCTGACAAATGCAGAGGTGTGATTTAATGTCATCTGTATGGATGGCTGAACAGTGGATATGTTGATGGTATGGAATGTTGATACAGGAAAGTAGGGTTATGGAGGTAACAGCGGGCATGTGTGTGTGTGTGTGTGTGTGTGTGTGTGTGTGTGTGTGTGTGTGTGTGTGTGTGTGTGTGTGTGTGTGTGTGTGTGTGTGTGTGTGTGTGTGTGTGTGTGTGTGTGTGTGTGTGTGTGTGTGTGTGTGTGTGTGTGTGTGTGTGTGTGTGAGTCAGGATTAGGAGCGGGATGAGTGAAGGATGGGTGCTGTGTGTTTGTGTGCGACTTTGTGTATTTTAGGGTAAGGGTTAAATTAGGAGATAGATGTAGTGCTGTTTGTGTGTTTTGTGAATGTTTGCATGTCTGAGTCTATCTTGTATACTGGTAGTGTTACATGAAGATTTTAATGATGTTAAGGTGTAGGCTTATGGTTGGGGGAAGAGGGCAGGATTAGGGTTAGGGTTAGCACCCATTACTAAGGTGATGTAGGGGGTGATTCAGTCATACACAATAGACATATATATATATATATATATATCTATATATATATCTATCTATATATATATATATATATATATGGATCATGTATATATATATATATATATATATATATATATATATATATATATATATATATATATATAAGCCCTTCATTTGTTTGAACTTTCAAATGTTCAAAACTCATATGGCTGACACCATATGAGCGAATGTTTGAAAGGCTGACAGATGATAGCGGAGTTCCCGCTACAGTGTGGGACTTGGAGATTCCCCTTTCCTGCACTGTAGTGCAATCTTGGAGTGAGAATATTTAAGTAGCAGGGGGTGTGGGGGTGCAGGGGGGCTTACCCCCCTGCATAACACAGTTTTACTGTGTTTGCCGGTAGGTAAATGGTGCTATTTCAGGATGTCGGTATTTCGGAATGTTGATCATATGGTGTCAGCCATATGAAGGTTGGCATTCTGAATGGTCGACATTCTGAAGTAGATATATATATATATATATATATATATATATATATATATATATATATATATATATATATATATATATATATATATATATATATATATATATATATATATATATATATATATATATCTACACATATATATGGTTTCACTTCTGAAGCTCAAAATACTGAAATATCGAATTTCAGTATCTCAAGACCAGAAGAACAAAATTCCACACCCAGGAAAACTCAAAATACCGACATGCAAAATATCAAAAACAAAAGAAAAAAAATCAAACCCTCCCCCGACATGAAAACATACAAAAAGAAAAAAAAAACAAAAAAAACCCGCTATTCTATGTTTAAGCAGGGGAGCAACCCCTCCTGCATCCCCCACACCCCCACTACTTACATATACCAACTCCTAGGTCGCAGTAACACAAAAACAGCAACATACCTACCTCTAACAGCCCTACACTCTTATTACACACACACACACACACACACACCACACATGTAAAAGAATCACTACTCTCAACACCTATACACACACACCTTCACCCACCTACCCTAAACTATACCTACAACGTCCAAAAATAATTACAAAAAACACATCCCTACCCTAAATCCTTAAATACTACACACTTACCTACATCTCTGAATATAACAACACATTGACCAGCATATTCAACACCCAGATACCACTACTTCTTAAGGAGACAGAACACAATACAAACAGACCAGGAAACACTTACCAATCATTCAACATACTTAAATTCAACAAAGTGCTGTTTCAAACAACTGCATTTTCATTCTTCTGGTCTTGAGATACTGAAATTCAATATATTAGTATTTCGAGCTAAAGAAGTGAACCTATATATATATATATATATATATATATATATATATATATATATATATATATATATATATATATATATCATCTGTCGGCTGTTCCCGTTAGGGGTTGCCACAGGGGATCATCTGTTTCCATTTCTTCCTGTCCTCTGCATCTTGTGCTGTCACCCACCATCTGCATGTCCTCTCTTATCACATCCATAAACCTTATCTTAGGTCTTCCTCTTTTCCTGTTACCTGGTTGCTTCATCCTTAGCATCTTTTTCCCAATATACTCAGCATCCCTCCTCAGCACATGTCTAAACCAATGTAATCTTGCCTCTCTGGCTTTGTCTCCAAACCTTCCAACTTGGGCTGACCCTCTAATATACTTATTCCTAATCCTGTCCACCCTCGTCACACCCAGTGCAAATCTTAACATCTCTTAACTCCTGCCTTTTTGTCAGTGCCACTGTCTCCATCCCATATAACATAGCTCGTCTCACTACCCTCTTGTAGACCTTCCCTTTCACTCTTGCTGGTACTCGTCTGTCACAAATCACTCCTGACACTCTTCTCCACCCACTCCATCCTGCCTGTACTCTGTTCTTCACCTCTCTTCCACACTCACCATTACTCTGAACTATTGATCTCAAGTATTTAAGCTCATCCACCTTCACCATCTCTACTCCTTGCATCCTCACCATTCCTCTATCCTCCCTCTCATTCACACACATATATTCTGTCTTAGTCCTGCTGACCTTCATTCCTCTTCTCTCTAGAGCATATCTCCATCTCTCCAGGGTCTCCTCCACCTGTTCCCTACTCTCACTATAGATCACAATGTCATCTGCAAACATTATAGTCCACGGGGACTCCTGTCTGATCTCGTCTGTCAACTTGTCCATCACCACTGCAAAATAAGAAAGGGCTCAGATCTGATCCTTGATGTAATCCCATCTCCACCTTAAACACATCCGTCACTCCCACCACAGACCTCACCGCTGTCACACTACCCTTGTACATATCCTGTACCACTCTTACATACTTCTCTGACACTCCCTACTTCCTCATACAATACCACAACTCCTCTCTAGGCACCCTGTCATATGCTTTCTCTAAGTCTACAAAAACACAATGCAACTCCTTCTGACCTTCTCTGTACTTCTCCATCAACACTCTCAGAGCAAACATTGCATCTGTAGTGCTCTTTCCCGGCATGAAACCATACTGCTGATCACTAATCATCACATCCCTTCTTAACCTAGCTTCCACTACTCTTTCCCATAACTTCATGCTGTGACTGATCAGTTTAATCCCTCTGTAGTTACTACAGCTCTGCACATCACCCTTATTCTTAAAAATCGGTAGCAAAACACTTTTTCTCCATTCCTCAGGCATTATCACTTTCCAAAATTTCATTAAACAATGTAGTTAAAAACTCCACTGCCATTTCACCTAAACACCTCCATGCTTCCACAGGTATGTAATCTGGACCAACAGCCTTTCTATTCTTCATCCACTTCATAGATATCCTTACTTCCTCCTTGCTAATCCATTGCACTTCATGATTTACTATCCCCACTTCATCCAACCTTCTCTCCCTCTCATTCTCTTCATTCATCAACCCCTCAAAGTACTCTTTCCATCTGCTCAACACACTCTCCTCGCTTGTAAGTATGTTTCCCTCATTATCGTTTATCACCTTTGCCTGCTGCACATCTTTCCTAGCTTGGTCCCTCTATCTAGCCAATCAGAACAGGTCCTTTTCTCCCTCCTTAGTGTACAACCTTTCATATAACTCTTCATATGCCTTATCCTTAGCCTTCACCACCTCTCTCTTTGCCATGCACCTCATCTCCTTATACTCCTGTCTACCTTCTTCATCTCTCTGACAATCCCACTTCTTCTTTGCCAGCCTTTTTCTCTGTATACTCTTCTGTACCTCCTCATTCCACCACCATGTCTCCTTGTCGTCCTTCCTCTGTCCAGATGTCATACCAAGCACCTTTCTAGCCATCTCCCTTACTAGCACTGCTGTAGTTACCCAGCTATTTGGTAACTCTTCACTGCCACCCAGTGCCTGTCTTAACTCTTCCCTAAACTCCACCTCACAATTACCCTTTTTCAATTTCCACCATTTGATACTTGGTGCTGCCCTCACACTCCTCCTCCTCTTCTTGATTACCAACGTCATCTTACAAACCACCATCCTATGCTGCCTAACTACACATTCCCCGGTCACCACTTTACAGTCTCCAATCTTCTTCAAACTGGCCCTCCTACATAATATATAATCCACCTGTGTGCATCTTCCTCCACTCTTAGGTTCATAGGTTCATAGGTAGATACTAGGCTCTCTGCCCTAGGGCATTTATAAGCCTAGCCCGAGTGTACTTGGCTTTCACCTCCCTATTAGATTAGCCTACTGTGCATCTGTATAGTAGGTCACAGAAGGTTTACTGTGCCTCTGTCGAGCAGAGACACAGAAGAGATCCCAGGGGTGAATTTGCGATTACCCATCCAAACGTCCAGATTTCGCTTGAAGAGGGTCAGCGAGGGGCTATGTCTAACATGAATTGGCATTTTATTCCAGAGTGAGGGGAGCCTCTGGGAAATGAATCTGTCCCTCCAGCATGTACTATTTATTTTTGTGCTGAGGTTTAAGTCCCTGGAGCGTGTAGCTCTAAGGGATTTGGATTTTTTGAGGTGGAGCATGTCCATTAATTCTGGGTTAGACATGGCTTTGTACGTCAGGCATAGATCGCCTCTGAGTAGGCGGTAAGCAACTGAGTAGAGCTGGAGTTTCTTTAGTCTAGCTGCATAGGACATCTGTTTGTAGCCCATGATCCTATTGGTGAGGTACTTTTGGGGTCTCTCCAGTTGTTGCAGGTGTCAGGTAAGGTTCATCCCAAAAGGGGCATTGTATTCAATTATGGGCCTGATGAGTGACGAGTAGAGGGGCACAATGACCTCTCTTGATCTAGATGCGAACCCTTTCGTGATAAGGTGGGCTATATAGAAGGTCTTTCAAACCACTTTGGCAATGTGATTATCAAAGGAGAGATTACTATCTACGTTGGTCCCCAAATCTCTAATTATTTCTTCCGTACATAATGGATTACCACCTATGTGGTAATTTGTGGGCACTTTGTTTTTCCCAAAGGGGATGACTATGCACTTTTTAGCATTTAGCTTGAGGCCGTGGTTCTGGCACCAAGCATCCGTCTCCATGAGACCCTTTTGGAAGATGCTTGTGTCAGCTGGAGAGTCGATTATGGCTCCCAGTTTGCAGTCATCTGCGAACTTTATCAGCCATAGTCCCCCCGTGTTAGCCTGAACCTCAGAGAAGTATATACTGAATAAGAGAGGTACCAGAACTGAGCCTTGTGGGATGCCACTTGTAACTGGTTTGGATTCGGACGTGGCACCTGTGATTCTGACCATGTGGGCTCTATCCCTGAGCCAGTTTGCAACCCATCTTGTGATATAGGGGTTGATATTTAAGCTGGTAAGCTTATTTATGATGCCCGAGTGGGGTATTGTGTCAAAGGCTTTTGCGAGGTCCAGGTTGGCTGTGTGGACTACCTTGCCCTCATCTATGGCTTTGGTAACCATTTCAAAGAAATCAACTAGGTTTAAGAGGCAAGATCTGCCCTTAACAAAGCCGAATTGGGTAGGGTCCAGTGTCTGGAGGCTCCCAATGTCTTTGTTTATGAGTTCCATGATAATACGCTCCATAGCTTTACAGACCAGACTAGTCAGGCTTATGGGGCGATAGTTCCCAGGTTACGTTGTCGCCCAACCTTTGTGGAGTGAGACCACTGTAGCTGTACACCATTCTTTGGGTACATATCCTGTAGTAAGGCTAAGTTTAAACAGTGACTTAATGTGAGGGTTCAGTTCTTCTTGGAGCTCATGTAAGACACAGCCTGGGACACAGATGCTGTGTTTTTTGCTTTGAAGAGGGCAGCTTTCACCTGTGCATCTGTGATGTCAGGGAGGTTACATTCAGGTGGGATAGGCATTTGCTCCTTTGAGGGGGAAGGGGAGGAGAAGTTAGCACTGAATCTGTCTGCCAGGATGTTGGCTATGTCTGTAGGTTCGGTATATTTTGTACCGTTATGCAACAATTCAGAGCATATCTGGGAGTTTCCACCCATATTCCTGACATAACTAAAGAAAGCCTTGTAATTATCTTTAGTGTCTAGGGCAATTTTTCTTTCGAAACTGGCCTTTGATGATTTTATGAGGGATCGTAGTTTCTTGCTAATACTGATCAGAGATACCTTCCCTTTTTGGGATTTTGCTCTGTCATGTAGTAGCTTCCTCCTTCTGTTGTATAGCTTATTTATGGCCTGGGTCACCAGATAGGTCTCCTGTTTTTGGAGGAGTGAGTCTTGGTTTTATTTGGGATAGCACAATCCATGCATTCCTGCAGGAGCTCATAGAATGCAATTGTAAAGGATTCTGTGGATTGGGCTGTATTATCCTCTGGCCCGGGGGCTTTGAAGGATTCCACCTCTTGTATGTCAAGCTATGCTCCTCCCTCTTGTTAAAATATGTATTCACCACAGCCATGTCCATCCTTTTCACAAAATCCAGTACCATCTGACCTTCTGCATTCCTTTGTTTAACACCATATCTACCCATTACTTTCTCATCCCCTCTGTTTCCTTCACCAACATGCCCATTGAAATCTGCTCCACTCACCACTCTCTCACTCTTGGGCATAGTCATCATGACTTCATCCAACTCATTCCAAAATTGTTCTTTCTCATCCATCGCACAGCCAGTTTGTGGAGCATATGCACTAACAACATTCATCATTACACCATCAGTTTCCATCTTCATAAACATCACTCTATCCGACACTCTTTTCACCTCCAAAACACTCTTAGCATACTGTTCCTTCAGGATAATGCCTATGCCATTTCTCCCATTCTTTGGGTACATATCCTGTAGTAAGGCTAAGTTTAAACAGTGACTTAATGTGAGGGTTCAGTTCTTCTTGGAGCTCGTGTAAGACACAGCCTGGGACACAGATGCTGTGTTTTTTGCTTTGAAGAGGGCAGCTTTCACCTGTGCATCTGTGATGTCAGGGAGGTTACATTCAGGTGGGATAGGCATTTGCTCCTTTGAGGGGGAAGGGGGGGAGAAGTTAGCACTGAATCTGTCTGCCAGGATGTTGGCTATGTCTGTAGGTTCAGTATATTTTGTACCATTATGCAACAATTCAGAGCATATCTGGAAGTTTCCAACCATATTCCTGACATAACTAAAGAAAGCCTTGTAATTATCTTTAGTGTCTAGGGCAATTTTTCTTTCGAAACTGGCCTTTGATGATTTTATGAGGGATCGTAGTTTCTTGCTAATACTGATCAGAGATGCCTTCCCTTTTTGGGATTTTGCTCTGTCATGTAGTAGCTTCCTCCTTCTGTTGTATAGCTTATTTATGGCCTGGGTCACCAGATAGGTCTCCTGTTTTTGGAGGAGTGAGTCTTGGTTTTATTTGGGATAGCACAATCCATGCATTCCTGCAGGAGCTCATAGAATGCAATTGTAAAGGATTCTGCAGATTGGGCTGTATTATCCTCTGGCCCGGGGGCTTTGAAGGATTCCACCTCTTGTATGTCACCCTATGCTCCTCCCTCTTGTTAAAATACGTATTCACCACAGCCATGTCCATCCTTTTCACAAAATCCAGTACCATCTGACCTTCTGCATTCCTTTGTTTAACACCATATCTACCCATTACTTTCTCATCCCCTCTGTTTCCTTCACCAACATGCCCATTGAAATCTGCTCCACTCACCACTCTCTCACTCTTGGGCATAGTCATCATGACTTCATCCAACTCACTCCAAAATTGTTCTTTCTCGTCCATCGCACACCCAACTTGTGGAGCATATGCACTAACAACATTCATCATTACACCATCAGTTTCCATCTTCATAAACATCACTCTATCCGACACTCTTTTCACCTCCAAAACACTCTTAGCATATTGTTCCTTCAGGATAACGCCTATGCCATTTCTCCTCCCATCCACACCATGATAAAACAATTTGAGCCCACCTCCGATACACCTAGCCTTGCTCCCCTTCCATCTGGTCTCGAACACACAATATACCAACATTCCTTCTATCCATCATATCGGCTAGCTCTCTCCCTCTACCAGTCATACTGCCAACATTCAAAGTTCCAACCCGCATCCCCAGTGGCTGGGTTTTGATATATATATATATATATATATATATATATATATATATATATATATGCACACACACACACACACACACACACACACACACACACACACACACGCACACACACACGCACACACACACACACACACACACACACATACACACACACACTCTTTTCTGTTTTACCTTCCAGTGTTCTTACTATGTGATTTAATTCTTGCTCTACTCCTTTTACTTTCTTTCTGGTAGTTACCTTTCCATCCCTTTCAATGAACCAATAAGGTGTCCAGCTTGTTGAGTACCCACTCACACATCTGTCACAACTCCTGTATGTTTTTTTCTTACGATCGTGCAGTGATAGCCTGCCTCTAAGGTGACAACTCACACGACCTGCAAGGCCTTTCTTGCATTCTCGTGAGTTTCTCCCATTGTGGAATGACAGTTCTACCTTGCCCTTCTTCATTCACTGTTGGACACATAGATCTGCCTTAGTCATGACGTTTCCTTCTTGTCTAGCTTCCTGTAGTACAGCTATATGCCTTCTCATGCTGTTTATCCCTGCTTAGGTATTCATGTCTAGCAATGGCATGGAGTCTTTCTGTTTGGCGGGAGCTCTGTGCTATATTGAAGCAGTCCACTATGAATACTTGCCTAAGGGAATAATAACTCTAATTGACAATGTAGCAGTTAATAAATGTAACTTGTCAGTAGCGAGTTTAGATATCAAAAGGATTTTAATTCTTTAGATTGGAAATATTTGCTTTAAGTATTGTAAATAACTGGATACCCAAAGTATTTGTAAATTTAATGAGTAAGTTACATACTAACTCATTAGCATGTTTTAAAAGGGGGTTCATAATCAGTAAATATTACAAAAGGAACCAAAGAGTGTTGCCCCCTCACCTTTTCTGTTTATACTAGCAACTGAACTACATAAAACATGATGAGAAAATCAAATGCTTTAAAGCAAATGTCAATTATCAATCAACAATAGTTTTAGCTGCAGATGTTAAGCTATTAACTTTAACTAACATTCATCAGTCAAGTATTATATTACATAAAACATTAAAAGATTTTGAGAGAATGTCTAAACACAAATTTAATGATAAAAGAGTAATGCAATATTAATATGTCAGTGTTTAAAACAATCTGTAATAGCAAAATATAAAGAAAATAGGATTGTCATTTCAGTTTACAGATATGAGGAAATAGAACTCCAACCATGGAATAATAGCATTTATTCATATATAGTACATAGGCATCTTGTACAAGAGACAAGTGGGTAGCCTATCCCAATGCCCCTGTTGGGCCAACAGATTTCTTCTTAAGTGACTTTTTCAGAGTCATTCGTTAGGCAAAGTATGGCTGAGGGAATCCAACCTTGGACTACAGAAAGCAGCTTGTTAATAGTTCTTATCCTTAATTCTCTATAGTAACTGTCAGACTAAAACTTTTTGTCCTGCATAGTCAAAGGACGTGCATCCTTGTCGTTATTTCCACCACTTTCTAAACAACTAAGCTAATCAGTCTGTTCAAAGTGACAAATCTACTAATGTGATAAAATGCCAAACACATTTAGAAGGCAATCCTTATTCATAAAAACTTGTGGAAATTTAATATTCAACAGTTCAAACTGCTAACTTTCAGTCATTCTTTAGACTTTCACCAGGACTGTCTTTTTAATGTATTGTTCCATTTACTGTTGTCTATACACTAAAATTTTGACTGGATTATTTAATGTTAGTATGTAGCTTAACATTTATTCATGGCTACTTTTTGGATAAGTATAATTGAGAATATAAAAAAATATTTAGGTATTATATTACCCAAAATGTAGGTAACCAATGCATTTAGAAGAAAGCATAATATGACTATGCAGCTAGAAATGTTGTGTCTTTGGGCTTTTCCTGGTTAGGGGTCCCCACAGCAGAATTCTGGTCCGCTAATGATTGGCAGGAGATTTTTACATGCCAAGTTGCCAGCTCTGACGCATAACCTTCAACGAAGGTACGCCCATTCACGCATGTCTCCACACAGAACACGCTTTAGCTGAGAATCGAACAGGACAACGCCTTACTGTGAGGTGACAATGCTACTGCAGCACCACCACCGCAGCTAGAAATAATATAATGAATTTAGCTTAATGAGGCCCAATGCAGATTTAGCAATCATGGGTGCTGACATAGCATGGTCATGCCTGGGACAATGATGTATAATAAATTTTCACAGCCACATTAATAGCAGTAACTACATTGCTGGAGTGATCATGCTATGAATGATCACATAACTCAAGGCAAAACATCAGGCAGGTGCACTGCCTGATCTGTGTGCATTTACAAGTACAGTAAAGCATCACATAGCACACTAGCATGCATGTTACACCACACAAGGTCTCCACAGCAAAGTACAGTCATTTCATCATATAACTAGGATAGGACGTGGGGAGATAAGGTAGGCAGAAATGGAGAAGAGCAAATAGAGGAACACAGAGAAAGAGTAAAGGAAGGGAACATTTGTGTGCTGGAAAGAATGGTATACTTTTTGCGTGTACAGGTGCTCATTTATTTAAGAAAAAGGGTGGGGGGAGGTAGTATGGAGAAGTGAGGGAAGAATGAAGAGTAAAGGAAAGGAAGCAAGGACAGATACATGCACATATAACATAGGCAAAGTCTGACAGGAGAGGAAGAGACATAATGGGACAGCAATTGGGAGACACAGACAGACAGAGGCTATTCAAATGGTGATGGGGAGAATAGCAATACAAAAAGAAATGGACAGTGACAAGAAAGGATAGGAAACACAGAGATGTGGGATATGGAGGATATGGAAGAGAAAGGATGATCTGCCAAACCAGCCCAGAGGAAAGTCCACACAAAAGTCAGTCATCTCTGTGGCTGACATCACAGGAGGGCTCTACCTCTGAAGGCCCACTCACTCAGGCTGTCTGACTGCTGAACTCGATCAACCAAACACGGATGCACTTGAGGCACTATCAGCACCACTCTCAGATGACCATACTTATCCTTACCCATCCCCCCAGAAGTACCTACGGAGGCACCCTTTGATGACCCCATGTCACCTTCCACAAGCTGGTTCTCATTACCCTACAGAGCAGAAGGCCTAGGGACTACCAGTGACCCAGCAGTAATTGTCATGGCCAGTACAGAACATGGTCACCTTCACCTTATCTCTGCTTATACTGTGGATGAGCTTGCAGAACAAAAGAAACTGAATGGCGAAAAAAAAAGGAAGGAAAGGAGAATCAAAATAGACACAACATACAAAATAGTGTGTGTTACAGCACATTAAATAATACATCACTGAACGCTATGCTTTACTCTCACCCTGCCACATGCAGAGCTTGTCTTGCCTCCTCATTGGTTCATAGGTATATACTAGGCTAACAGCCACTAAGGCCTTTATAAGCCAAACCATGCAACCCAAATGTGTCCCACTGGTTATTGTCGTATTTAGACATTTATATAGGGAGGTGTATATTAGTCAGGACATGATTTGCTGATTGCCTCTGTCCATCAGAGATATGGGCATCAGACCAGCAGAGAATTTCTAATTGCACGTACACTGGTTCAGGTTACACTTGAATAAGGTTAGGGGAGGTACTCTGTTTCACACGGATGGGGAGCCTATTCCAGAGAAAAGGAATTTTCTGAGATACATATCTGTCCCTCCAACATGTCCTATTTATGTTGCAAGCAAAATTTAGGTCCTTAGATCTAGCAGTTTTATGCTGTTTGTGTTACAGGTATGTAAAAGGTCCAAAAGAGTGGGATCCAAGGATGCCTTTTATGCCAGGCATAGATTGACCTTCAGTAGTCTGTAGGAAACTGAGTACAGAGATAGAGCTTTGAGACAATCCATATTAGGCATTGTGTTTATGCCTTGTATTCTTTTTCTAAGGAACTTTTGAAGACATTTCAGTTGATAGCATGTATCTGGATGGGAACATACCGAATGGCACATTATACTCAATGATTCTGAACAGTGTCAAATACAGTGGCATGATGACTTCCGTGGACCAAGATGCCATGTCCTTACTTATAAACTGACTGACATAGAATAATTTCCTTACTACCTTGGACATGTCAATTGAAGGCCAAGTTACTATCTACTTGTATTCCCAAATCTCTTACTACTGGGTCTACTCTTAGGGGTGTTTTAACAATTTCATAGTTTTCCAGGGTGGCTGACTTCTCAAAAGGTACTATTATGGATTTCTTGGCATTGAGTTTTAAGCCTTGGCTTTGGCATCAGTCATATGTCTGTGTTAAACACTCTTGTAAGTGTATTGGGGGGGATTCTATGACTGCTCCTATTTTGCAATCATCTGCGAGCCTGATCTGCCAGATATCTTTGGCATTGGCCTTGACTTACAAAAAGAAGTTGCCAAAGAGGAGAAGCCCCACACAGAGCCCCATGTGTCTCTGATAGTGACTGGCCTTCATGTGGTGGTCTCACCAATCCTAACTTCCTGGGTCATATCTGTGAGCCAGCAAGCTATCACTGTGTTATATAGGGGTTTATGCCTCATTCTGTAAGTTTGTTTACAATGCCCAATAGAGTATTGTATCAAATGTCTTGAGCAGGTCAAAGTAGCCAGTATGCACAATTTTACCCTCATCCATTGCCTTTCTGACCTTCAAAATGAAGTCCACTAGGTTTAGTAGGAATGATCTTCCTTTGACAAAAAAAAAAAAAAACGGATTCAGTCCAATGTCTGAATGCTTCCTATACCCTTGTTGATTATTTCCAAGAAATTCATTCCATGGCTTTGCATATAAGACTAGTCAGACTAATAGGTCTGTACTTTCCAGGAACTGTTGATGATCTGCTCTTATGAAAAAGGATGCCCTTTCCAGGCCTCTATTCTCAAGGCACAAAGCCCATTCTGACACTATAGTTAAGTAATGACTCCAGTGGACCAGATAGGACATAATTTAGGCTATTCAGTAGGCATCCCAAAATATTATTGGGAACCACTGGGGCTGTGTTCTTGGCCTTTGTGAGAACAGCCAGATTTTGTTATTTGTAGTTGAAGGAGTTATGTCTGAAGATATTTGTTGGGGGTGAGTGGGGGGTAAAGTTGGATATGAATTTGTCAGCCAGCATATTCACTATATTGCCCTACTTAGTGAATGTGGTGCCATTAACCACCAGTTTAGCACACTATTGTGTGCTTTGAGGTTTCTGACATAACTGAAGAAGGACTTGTTGTTGTCCTTTGCCTGGGAGTCAATACTGGCCTTGAAATTGGCTTTATTGGACTTAATTAGTCCTATTAGCTGCCTGCTTAGTTTGAAGAGAGAGTTCTTATCTTTATGGGAGTTACACTTCCGGATTTTAGCCATGGCTTTTTTTTCTTTTTGTTGTATAATCTGTTTAAATTTGAATTCCACAAGGGTGATTTTTCTTTGTAGCATTAGTGCTGGGCTTACTTCTGGGAGGTACAGCACCCTCTATTCACCTATTGACATGGTTGGTCAGAGTTTCTGTGAACAATTCCACATAAGCTACTGTGTTCTCTGTGTTTGGAAAAGCAATGAATCTAGACAATCTATCGGTTAATTAAAGCATAGTTTGCTTTGGAATAGTTACTAACTGGTGCAGAGTTTGCCAGGGTTAACAAATTTTATTTATTTTTATTTTATTTTACATTTGTTGACCGGGATAGTCCGACTGGATACATGTCCGTTTTTAGCAGAGGCCCGGGGAGAAAAGCTCCAACATACATACAGAAAAAATATTACACATAACATGATAAGCACCATTTACCAACTTAGTTGTGACAAGCAAGTTATACATTATATATTATATATACGTTATAAATTGATTTTTATTTCAGAGGAGACAGCTTTGTGATCAGACCTTACCATGTAAGACATGACACTGGGGGGGGGTGTAGTATTCTCCATTATTTGTGGGCACCAAGGTCAATATGTTAGAACCTCTAGTGGGTGCATACACTGGCTGATCAAGTATGTTTGTGTTTACAAAGTCCAAGAAACTCTGTGCATGAAAAATTGAGGCCATGCAGGATTACCAGTCTATGGAAGGGTTGTTAAAGTCCTCCATGAGTACAGTGGTTGAATGCTGAGTGTCTCCAGTAAGTGGAAGTTTGAGCTATGAGTTTTGTGAGCCATACAGGGTGATCTGTAGCTTGCTAGGATATGGTATGGATATTCTCTATGATAATTTGCTTGTGGAAATCTCCAGAGTATCATCCTGTTGAACCAACCTAAAGGTATGATCATTATTTATTCAGATTGAGACTCCTCCACCTTTAGTCTCTGTCTGTATAGTTGATGGTCTAAATGTGTGGAAGGCACTGAAACCTTACACTGCCATTGTACTTTCTCTGGCTTTAATCCATGTCTTGGTAACTGCACAGATGTCTACATTCTCTAGGATGAGGAGAGCTTGAAGGGAGTGGAGCTGCTTGATTAAGCTCCTGGCATTGAGTAGTAAAACCTTAAAGTTTCCTTGGCTTGCTTTTGCTACGTCAGAAGGTTTGTCCATTTAGCATTGCCTGAAAAAGGCTCTGTGGAGGAGAATAAAGTTTTAGCGAATATTCAGAAGCCTAGAGGGTACAGGCCATCCTTGGCAAAGCAATGTGGTTTGCTAACTGGGAGGGTGGCCTAATGGTGAAGGTGTTTGCTTTACAAACACAAGGTGCAGGGTTTGAGTCTCACAAGGGATAATTGGCTAGGCTTAAAATGGCTCGCAAGGGCAGTTAGCTTAGTACTAACCTATGAACTATGAACTATGTCCTCCCACACTGACAAATATTGTATCCCCCTAGAATGCCACCAGAAACTAAGCCAATTGTAAAGTAAATCATCTTTTATTCATATAGTGGCATTATTCTTGTTGAAGGTAGAATGCTGATTAGTGCTAGACACATACCAGCCTGAGAAGGTAGTCTGAGAGATGTATAATGCCTGTCTTCATTTAGTTTAGAGAGGTGCATGTCTAGTCTTTACAATTCCCTGACTTTTTCATTGTGAACTATTTTAGGGAAATAGAGAAAAAACCATGTATTATACAGCTAAAAACCGGGAATAACAATAATTTCAAAATACACTGCTAGAAGTACTATCCTGGCAAATACCACTACCTGACGTAATAACTCATCTAGTAGCAGAATCCAGGAGTAGCATCATTACAAGCAGAAATGTCTAACTTTTCTGGTTCATCCCTGTAAGAAGTAGTCCAAAAAGTAGTAATTCATGTTATCTCACCTAACCATCCCTGTGGTTACAATAAGACACAGAAGTAGAAAAGGCAGAAATAATGTCCAAACTGTCTGGTTAAGCAATGGCAACAATCAGCCATAAAATACTAAGCCACTCATACCACCCAGACATCTTTCGGTAGAAAGAAAGACTAAATCAGAATATACGTTCAGAACATTTGGA
Source organism: Protopterus annectens (assembly GCF_019279795.1). Lineage (NCBI taxonomy): Eukaryota > Metazoa > Chordata > Ceratodontiformes > Protopteridae > Protopterus > Protopterus annectens. The sequence goes on from NC_056727.1 coordinate 650,292,304, forward strand.
TATAATTAGCAACACTGCTCCTGTTAGCCATCATCCCAAAATGATGACTTTCTACTACTACTTTCTACTACTATTTGAAATGCAGTGTTACAAAGGTATCACCCCATGTAAGCAAAATGTAAATTAAATAGTTATTAAACTTAGTCTGTAAGCTCAAGAGGTAAATATTACACCATCAGTCTGCTGTCTGCTGACAATTACAAGTCTAGCCAATACTGGTCAGAATCAAACCCTGTACCTTGTATCTGTGAGATGATGACCACATGCATCGGTGTATTATGTTGAAGAGTTTGCCGAGAGATCTGGTGAGATCCTGACACAGAGTTGTCTGTCCAGCTGCTGCATGGACGTGGTCATTAATGTGATAATATGTGTAGACATCACTCTGCCCAAAAGGGATGGTGATGCATTTTTGGCATTCAGCTTGAAGCCATGTTTCTGGCACCAGACATAAAGTAAAAAAGTGTGCCTCCTTGGCCCTCTTCAAAAAGAACCTTGATGATTGGATGGGAGATAGAAAATTCACCCCGGGGATCATGTCAGTCGCCCTGCTAGACAGTGATCCAGGGAAGTAAATATTGTGGGAAGAAATACTCAGGGAACTGTTATGGCTAGGCTTGTATAGACCCAAGGCTGATAGCCTAGTACCAACCTATGAACCTATGAGCCTATAAAGTCATTCATGCCTACATAGACTATTATTGAATTATACTGGTACTTGTGGAGCAATGACATGAGTGCATGTGTAACTTGGTGGATCCTGACTCCAGATAGGCACATAACTGTTATTTTCTCCTTGTTCAGCCTGGTGAGTGGGGCATCAGTGTGCCACACAATGGGGTCTCCTATGACTAGAGTCCTGGCTAGCATGTTTGCATGCATTATAGGCTTTGAATTTGAAGCTCCACTGAGAGTCTGAAATGTTAGATGTTGCTTTTGATGAGTTATTTTGGGTTTGCTGAGAATGAACATTGCAGCTAAACATTAAGGAGGTCTTTTGGGTTTAGAAAGATTGGATTTAAGTGCCTCAGCATATCTGGTCTATATGAGTGTGGTGCTAACTATCTGTGGTGGGTGTTGTGTGTTTGATTTTGATAACCTGGTTTATATTATGTGTGTGAGAGGTGCTCCTCTAGTGACATTATGCTTGTACATTTCTCTCACATACTCTATCTGTTTCTTTAAGGGTTAAGTTGCACTTAAAAATATAAAACAAAGAATGAAAAAAGCAAAGAATATCTCTGGTAACAGAAGCTAATTGCAGCTACAGCTGCTAGGCCTTATGTAAAGTAAAAGGTGGAGAAAGTCTGCATTACAGTAACACTTTTCCATGCAAATATATTTGTGCCTGCTGTGCTTGTCAGAGCAGGTAATGCCAGTGCACTCACCAGTGCCCTGGCAAGCAGGTACCAGGTATCAACTTTATAATGGAGGTACTCATACTCTCCCATTAGGTACTCATTATGGCCCCTATGCAGCAGGTACGGGACATTTTTGCACTCCCTGCTGCAATATATGAGAGCCTTGCTGCCATAGTCCATTATATGTTAGACCAGTCCACTCTTCATGCCTAATCCAGAGATAAAATGGTAGCCTGGTAACTATAACTGCATGTAGTGGCACCTTGTGATGCACATTACCAGTTATCAAGGGAACATGATGCACATTAATAATGGCACAATGTAAATGGTCAGTCATATGACACAAAGTGATACTTGTACAACCATGCTTTTCAGTGGCTGTGTACATGTAAATACCTTACTTGACTTCCCAGCTCAGAAACAAGTAGGCACAAGCCTCATACAATGGATTAGGTTTAACAATGCATCATGCTATAGGTGCTATTTAGAGATGCTCATACAAAATCACCTCATTAGCAAAATTATTGTGCTAATGAGCCCATTTCAACACTATAAAAACTGTGGCCATGGTATTTTCACAGACAGCATTATGTTGAACAAGGGTCAAAATGTAGTTGATATCAGAGTGTACTGCATACCAGTCAACCTCTTAGTGCAAGACATCTGGATAAAGCCTAAAATAATGGGGTCACAAAAGCCCTAAAAATAGAAACAGAATTTTTAAAAATTTCTGTTAGAAAGTTAGTACAATAACATGATTTGTGTTAGCATGCATTTTCTGAAGGATATGAAGACTGGAATTCATATGTATGTTATTTAATGACTTTAATCCTCAGTGATTTGCCAGAAAACCACACTTTTTATGAGGAACAGACCAGAAATATGAGGTAAAAATCTCAACATTCTGCCAAAATCTTGGCTTTTGAGAAAGTATGGTATACTGTCATGCATAGGGAAATTAACAGCAAAGAGGATGAGTGGCTATGGACTTCAAGACTGCCATGACTACACAAGTGTGCAAAGAAGCAACAGGCACTGTAACAGTACAGTGGGGTGTGTGGGGCAATACTGCACTGAGCATAACAGGGGCTCAACCTGACAGGACAAAGTGAACAGGCACAAAAAAGGTGCAGTCCTGCCTAGAGGGATTAATTCAATACAGCACAGTGAAGAACAGGTTGCAGTCTTACTAGGGGACATCTCAACCTGAAAAGGCACAGAGGGCAGGGAAGGGCAGACTGTAGTTCTCCTTAGAGGGCTCAAATAGTCAGGACATAGAGAATAGAAGAGGACATTTTGCAGTCCTGCAGGAGGTGTGAAGCTCATAGGGTACAGAGAATACTGTCAAGTCTGGTTACTATTCTGCTGGACAAGTGTCACAGTATAATTCTATATCCTCATGGGTAGCATGAGACACTAAGTGTCACAGTATAATTATATATGCTCATGGGTAGCACGAGACACTAAGTGCCACAATATAATTCTATATGCTCATAGGTAACAGGAGACACTAAGTGTCACAGTATAATTCTATATGCTCATGGGTAGCATGAGACACTAAGTGCCACAATATAACTCTATATGCTCATAGGTAGCAGGAGATACTAAGTGTCACAATAGAATTTGATATGCTCATAGGTGTTCACTTTATAATCTCGAAATCCTGAAATATCAAATTTCAGAATCTCAAGATCATAAAGTCGAAAGCCCATAATAGCGAAACCCTCAGAAGCGCGAAATTCAAAATCTCGAAGTTCGGAGATGTTGAATTAGCAGTTGTGTTGCTGCGCTGTGTTAATGGATAGCTGAAGATTCAGGAAAGTGTTTATGTTCTAAGGTTTTGGGTAGGGGCTTTAGTGTGTGTCAGTGTGATTTGTTACTGTGATGTGTGTGAGTGAGGGGAATGTAGCTTGTGTAGTGGTGTTTTCTTGTGTCTGTCTGTGCAGTGTGACCTTGAAGTTAGTATATTTAAGTAGGGGGGGGTGAGGGTGCAGGGGGGGCTTGCTCCCCTGTATGCATGTAGGGTAGGTTTGTGTGTTTGTGTGTGGGGAAGAAGGTGTATGTTTGTGTATGTGTGTGGTGTATGGTTAGTACAGAAGTCGCAATTTTGAATTTCAAGCTTCTGGGGTTTCGGTGTTTTGGGAGTTCGGGTTTATGATATTGAGATTCTGAAATTCGATATTTTAGGATTTCGAGATTATAAATTGAACCCGCTCATAGGTAGCATGAGACACTACATAGGATACTGATCCTCTACTGCACTAAGCACAGACTCATCTATCTGCACAGGTATTATGGACATTAATCATGGCTAACACATCCAGTGCAGTTACACTATTCCACAACTGGAGGGGTTACTGTATAGCAGCACACAAGGCTGTGGGCCCTGAATGGGGTCTGGGGCAAGACTCAGTTATTTGCCAGCTGACAGGGACAGTCATGTGTGCACACACTGACAGACTTGTAAGTCTATATATAAATCGTTATGTTGTTCTGCGGCTAGATAATTGTCTGAGAGAACCCATGTGGTTAGAGTGACAGGTGCTAGTTCTGAAGGCAATAAAGCTAGCAGTGATGTGTCACAGGACTCAGTTTTAGGCTTATAGTTCTCTGAATTTGCAAATGACTGAATTGCACATCATTACCTGATCTTCCACTGACTTACAATTGCTCCAACATGAGTTAGTTCATGTTAACAACTGGTATAAGGACAAGAATCACAAATCAAATTTGAAAATGTAATATAGATCATTTTATTAAGCCAAACGTTTCCATCTCATTTCATATGGGTGATGCAACCCTCTAGTGAGGGACTAGTTAAGTTTCATATATTTTGATCATCATGTCAGTACAGCAGTTTGGAAAGCCTTCTGTTTGTCTGTCTGTCTGTCTTATCCAATTTCCAAAGGCATTTCCACTAGAGCCAAAGAGGTATTAATTCCCTCTTTACTGATATCTTATCAGACCCATTACTGAATACAATGCTTCTTTTAACATGGTTTTGTATAACATGCCATTCCACTTCATAGACCTCAGAGATTCCTAATTTAAAGATCAATGGACTCTAGACTCTCATTTATCCAGACAGACAGATGGGCAGTTCTCTCTGTCTCTGTACCTGACCCCATATAGATTCCTCTGTGGGGACCTGTGTCTAGTCTTTTGAGGCATAAAAGATCCAAACCTCATTGACCTATTTTTTTTTTTGAAGTACAAATGGTTCCCTGATACCAGATTATCATAAGCTAATTAAGACATGGTAGTGTGATGGATCCATACTCCAATGTATCCATCACCTCTGACACAAAATTCCAGTACATGCACTCAGAGCACCAGCCTTTCCACCTTCAAGGTAAGCCTAGATTATTGGAAAGGGAGCTGCAGCTTCTCCCCCAGACTATCTTGCATTGCCCTCCTTGAGGTTGGAGGGAACCCTTGAATTTTGTTTATTGGCAAAGCTTCTAATGATCTGTAACTGATTGCCTTGTATTTACCTATCAACTATTGCATGACATAAATGTAATGGGCAGCCACAGTACTACAACTGTACAGATGTATCACAGGATCATTGATGTACTACTTCATACCAGTACCTGGGCACATTAAATTCCAGAGACAGCTTAATCACTGAAGGTAAACCACCAACACAAATTGGTGTTTCACTGAGATAAAGTAATTTCTGATATCCCTCACTGGAGAAAAAGAAAGAGTCCTTATTCATGGTAATGGCTTGGGTGTGAAAGACAGACATGTGGACGAAGATGAAGCACAACAGGACAGAATAGGCCTGATATCAGTCGGATAAATCTGCATTCCCTCTTTCTAAGTGTGGACACCCAAATTAGGGAAGAAGGGAGTAGGTGGTCATCACTGCTGTGATTCCAGGACATTATCAGACATGGGTGTGTCCCTTGTCAATCAGCAGATGCTCAGGTCAGTGATCCTAGTGCAAACTGTCACTAAAGACAACATTGCAGAGATGTCATGGGTGTTGCATGGTCTGTGAGAGGGGAATTCAACCACTGCAGAGACTATAGCACATCCTGCAAAACATTTACGGTGATATGACATATAAAGACCTAGAGTAGATATGCCTGTTTAAGATATCATTGGCATCATTAACATCCACTGGTGCATCATAGATTCATGGGTTCATAGGTAAGCAATGGGAGATCAATCTACAGATCATTATAAGCCTGGTCAATTATCCCTATTTAAAAGTTGCCTCCAGCCTCAAGAAAGGTAACACAGGATAGGCTGGGGAGAATTAATGTAGGTTGCAGGCAACTGACAACCTTGCCTATATATGAGGATGAATGTTTATTAATAATCACATACGAGCCTTACACAGATGGCACACACAGCTCCAGAGACTGCTTCACTTTCCACAGTATCTATGTCTGCCTCCACTCCTGGACATGTACACTTCCATGGATGAGACAGATGCACCTCACCGGTCAAGGCAATCAGAGTCCCACTGCTCAATCCAAAGACACTCCCCTGTAATTCTACTGTGACAAACATCCATTCCTGCTTCTGGGATCATGGATACTGACATTTTACTACAATGCCATGTGGAGAACCACAGCAGAAGTACTGTACATTTCCCCAATATGTTATAGCATCCATTGGATAAGATGCCTCCAGTCCTTACTCTAGGGGGGTCTCATGATATTCCTGGCCAGTAACCAGCTGAGACTCCCCTCTTAGCTAACCACCACCCATGACCCTCCAGCCCTGTTAGTAGTGTTGTACCTTGTCACAGTGCCTTAGTCTACCCATATAAATGATTCTTCCTATTCTCTGACATCTCTTTTGCCTGTATTGGTATGATAATGTCTGATGCACAGTGCAGCATGTCAATGCAATGTAATGCATTGCCTGCATGTAGTTTTGCATGCATCAGTTTTACTCAGTGTTTGTCTTATCATGGCCCTTAGTTATGGGCCAGACACCAACCCCTTGACCTGTGCCACTATGTATTGTACCTACTTATGCCTTATATGGGATGCCAGTACAGCTGGATAATCTGATGGTTCCTCACCCAGCTCATCCACCACTGCTGCCACAGGTATGTAAGGCAGTGCTACAGTGTCCATATGTTGAAAGAGGTTTTGCAGCATCATTTTATGTAGGTATCCTGAGCATAATGAAGTGCACCACAAGATGGATCCAAGCAGCAAAAATGGATCTTCAGCAATCTAACCAAGTTTGTCATGGTTCAATATCTGTGACAGTGCAATGCTATACACTATAAAAACAAAAAAATGCAACCAAGCAGGCAGGTACAGGACTTTAATAAATAGTTGTGTTTTCATTGTAATAACTTACACAGAACTTCTAAGTTCTGATGAAGTGCTTGTATATTGGTGGAATGAAAGTGCTTAAAATGATTGACTGCTGGGGTGGGGGCTTGATTATGGCTAAGCTGATTGTGTGTGTGTGTGTGTGTGTGTGTGTGTGTGTGTGTGTGTGTGTGTGTGTGTGTGTGTGTGTGTGTGTGTGTGCGTGTGCATGCATGCGTGTGTGTGTGTGTGTGTGTGTGTGTGTGTGTGTGTGTGTGTGTGTGTGTGTGTGTTACACACCCCTAGACTAAAGAGCAGAGTCAGCAATATTGGGTGAGGGGAGACCACTTGCCACCAGGGATTACTCAACTTTGGGGATGGGGGAACATTATCTGTCAGGCATTACTGAACAGTGGTGATCAGGGGAGACACTAGACACCAGAGAAGGCTCTCCATGCATGGCACTTTTGCCAGTAGAGGAATCATTTCTGAGGGGAACACTAGACACCACAATGACTGCTCCTATGCTATAATAGCACTTACATCAATACTGGAATTCAGGGAGGGCACTAGGTATCAGGGAAGACTCTCTGTGCCTGAACAGTACTTCAAACAGCAGGAGGTTCTGGTGTAGGGAACACTAGACACCAAGGAAGACGCTCCATTCCTGAAGGGCACCTGTTAGTGTCTTCTTGGTGCCACATGCATTTCCGTCTGCTGTGCATACTGTGGCACAACATATACATGACCCACGGTGATGACTCTTTGCTGCTATATGCTGCATGGCACAATCAGTGAGTGCACAGTGTTGCAGCATTAATGTGTGCACAATGCAAATACTTGGGATAGTTAGTGACCTGCTTTTGGCCAGTTTGTCTGCAATGATCTTGTAGGAAATCATGGATCAAGGCAACATATAGTGCAAAGATTATGAGAGCAAAAACAGTAAGGGAACTAGAAACGGAATTAAAAAGGCACAGATGAGGATACAATAAATTGGGAGGAAGGATAAAAGGATTCTGGAGGTTAGCTTATTAAATGAAGAGTTGCAACAGGTAGAAGAACAGTGATTGTAGGCTGAGTTGGAGAAGTGGGTATCAATATGTTCTAGTAAATGGGAAGGATGCATAAATGTTTGAGTGTATGGCATGGTTACTGGAAAAACTCAGGCCTAATACTATATTTATATACATAAGTAAATTAGAAAATGATAAAATATAGCCTGTATTGCTAAGGACAGAAAACGTTCTGTGTTACATACTTTAATGAAGCTGGTACAAAGACTGTTGGAATGCTTTGCTTTTGCTGTAATGTTTCTCTTTGGAAATACATTTACAAAAAGATTTACAGAGAAGTAAAATAGTTTTTTTATTGCAAAGAATGTATGTGTTGAATATTTGTGTGCTGTGATGGCATTATGCCAGAACTGCAAATCATAACATGAAAACAACCTTCTCCATCATTGAAAATACATTTGCACTGACCCAACTAATATGAATGCAATTGAAGTGACACAGATTTCATGAAAATGAACACGTGTATGTGTTTGTATGTAAATAATCCACACATTCCAGTTATAAGTAAGCATCATGAAATGTGTTCTATGTTTCCACAAATTTGGCTTAATAACCACTTCAGAGATATAGTCGAATGCTGGTTACACTTCAGCAGTAGGCTTTCATAACCATTTCAGAGATATCATTTAATATTTTTTATATTGGTTATAGCGGGCAGTCTTTGTAGCTCATCATGTACTGCATTCTCCTTTGATGCTGAAAGATCTGAAGGATATAGGTTCTATTCTCCTTCCAGGTGACTGGGTTGCTAACATGTAGTGCAGCATCTGGGAGTGCTGCACTCCTGAGCTTGCTGTCTGTTGGATGAGATATCCAATCAAGGCCCTATTTGTCTGAGATGGCTGTAAAAGATTCTATGGTACTTATCAGAAAGAGTAGTGGATGTTGCCCAGTACCCTAACCAAATCCACTGGTATGTATAAATACCACCTCAGGTCTCCCCCGAAAAGAGGTTATGAGCCTAGCTGGACTAATCCAGTCAAGAAAATGTACATAAAGCTTAAAGCTACCTGCGTTTGTGCCTTTTAGTTGATAAGACATATACATATGATATATGCTCTAGCTTTATCTTGTTATAACTTCCAATCTTAAAAATATATATTCTCAAAATGATCAGTATTCTCTGTCTTTTAAATGCTATGATAAAACAGCCTGGCGAGTACTGATGACAGTCATACATTCATATAGATATTGTTACCTTGGGTTTGATTATATTAGCAGTGCATATGGTTGAGTATTCAAGTGCCTTGAACTGAAATGCTTCAAAAAAAAATATGAAAGCATTTAAAGGTAAGGGCATTTATGCATTGGGTTAAGTTAAGTTCAGCACTGATATCAGAAAATTAACAAAATGCAAAGGAAATAGACAGAGGGCTGTGACAGTGACACTGGTGATAAAGAATGTGGATAAAGTTGTATTAGCCAAGGGTATTATTTGACTCAAATAATGCATTCTACATGTTTATGTTACCACTACCAAATGGGAAATTTGAGTACAAAAAGGGAAATGTGCTCGTCTTGAAATGGCCCATGAGGACAGCTAGCATAGTACTTATCTATGAACTTATAATATGTGTCTAAAGCCTTTGGCTGTATGGACCCAAACAAACTATGACTACTTCCTAGAGAAATGGTTTAGCAGATCACCCTATTTGCCTGCTGAGAAATTTGTAGCAAAACAAACATCTAGAAGTGAATGCAAAATAACCGACTGGGTGGTAAAAAATGCAACAAGACTGTCCATTGTCACTTTACTTACTTAATAGGTTTATAGATTAGTACTAAGCTAAGTGCCATTGCGAGCCATCTTAAACCTAGCCAATTATCCCTTGTGAGACTTAAACCCTACACCTTGTGTTTGTAAGGCAAACACCTTAACCATTAGGCCACCCTCCCAACCCACCTGTCTTTCCAAGAAATACTAAGAACCTCAGATATGTACCTGATACTCTTATGGTTGAGAGCGAGAATAAAAAAAAAAAAAAAACAAGTTATATCATCATGCCCTGCCAACTCTTTACAAATAGATGGGCAAAAAGTGGCAATAGAGACAAATCTGATTTTCTTGGACTTAAAGATATCTATGGCGACTACAGCCATAACAGTAAATGACTCTTGCTTCTTGGATGAAAAGCTATTTCAAATCTCGGCAAGATTTTAAAGAGCAAAGACATCATATTGCCAACAAAGATCTGTAAAAAGAAAGCTATGGTTTTCCCAGTAATAACATACAGCTTTAAGGGATGGAGCATAAGTAAAGCTGAGTGCTGAAAAATCAATGCTTTTGGACTATGGTGTTGGAGAAAGTGTTTGAGAATTATGTGGCCTGAAAGAAGATCTCTTATGGAAGTCAGATTCTTCACTGGATTGTCTGATAAAACTAAAAATGAAATGCTTTGGCCACATAATTCAAGCATAGGAGTCCCCAGAGAAGACACTGATGTTAGTAAAGTCAAAAGAAAAGGAGGACAGCAGAGGCTGAGATGGACAGACAGCATCACCTGAAGTAATTAATTACCCTGGGATTCAGAAAGATGTTCATTGTGATGGCGGTAAGCTGGCCTCTGTTTACCTTCTGAGCTCTGTGCATCTCTCAGCTAATTAAAAGTAAAAATGTAAACATGCAAAGTTGAAATAGTAGCTAATTAACAATCTGTGGTGGTGGAGAGTTGGATGCAAAATGACAGTTGTATAATGTAATAGGCACAACTGCCAAAGTAATTGTGTGCATGTGTCTCAGCATGCTCTGTTCTGCACAAATACAGCAAGATGAGAACAGTAGCTTTCAGTCTTAAAGGGCCTGCTGCACATATTTTAATCTATTGTTTGACCAGATTAAAAAATGGGCATGCATGTATAGGACAGTAGGACAATGGAGAAGCAAGTATAGGGGACCACATAATGAAATCAGGGAAAGAAGGAATGGATAAGATGTAGGAGGGAAAGGAAAGGTAGATTTTGGTTAGCTAAGTTTTATGGTAAGTCAGGGAAGGTGAAAATATGAGCATAGTTAGCAGGAAAAAATGTACAAGCACATAACACTGACAAAGCTGACAAGGGAGTTGCTGATACACTGACAGAGGGGAATGACATTGGAGGCAAAGGGAAGACAATGGTGAGAGAAAAGACAGGACAACAAATAATGAAAGGCAATGACATAAAAGGGAGGGAACCCCATGATGGGGATGGGGGGTGTGGTCCACTGTACTGTCTTGCCCATGTCATACCCAGTGGGAGGTTACGGCCCACCTTTGACTCCATCTCTATAAGGTCCTGGCTCAGATGGAGCTGCCAGTCTTGGGTAGGGATGTGATTCTGATATTTGCAAGAAGAGATTTTCAAGGTGATCAAAGTGGTCCTCAATGCACCAGTCTACTGTTTCCCCCACTACCTCATCTAGCTGCCAGTGGATGCCAAGCCTATCACTGTTTGTAGAGCCATTGGTAAAAACATCAGTGCTCCTAGACACTGAAGCCAGGGGCAGGGAATGAGGTCCTATCACCTTCACCATAGAAAGATAATAAGGAAATGGTTCCAGCAGGCACAGGCCTTGGCATTCCTGGATGTGTTATTTAGTGGGGACTGGCAGTATGTGCCAGAACCATAGACAAAGGGTGAGAAACAACATAATAACCAAAGAAATATTTTTTGGAAAAGCATAGTGACAAAAGGAGAGGGAAGAGAAATGCAGGTATCAAAAGAAATACAATAATATAATCATATAAAAATTAGAAAATGCTAAAATATCCTATGACAGCAATATCAATAAAGCACAGGTGAGACACACAAGTGTGTAATAGTGATCTAGGGATGTATGCCGATAACTGCCACCTATGTATACTAAGCAGTGTGTAGTAACTGCACTGCCTATATGATTGCCATTTGTACTCCCTATTCTATACCTCTGACGTACTAAAATACTGTAACTATGTGGGAATATGGTCCAATGGCTTTATCTTGTTCCATATAATATAACCCTGACATACTAGCAAAGCCATAGACCCACCTGGTGACATTTTACCAGACAACTGTAGTGCCACACACTGCCTAAAGCAGACGTCAAAAGTGTGTAACATTTCCTAGTGGTAACCTGTATGATATGAAGGTATTCCTGTGAGGTTACCACATCTCAAAATTCCTGAAAAAGGGATAACTGTACTTCTGTGTATGTGATAATGGGCAAGTGTACTCACCCAAGAAACTGGAAGGGTGGGACATCTCCTCTTCCACTTATTCTCTAATATATCCTCATTGGTTGTCAGTAAGAAGACATTAGTAACTACTGTATGGGTAAAAGTGGTAGGATGGTGAAAATATGTGTAGAAAAAATGGGCATCATGCTTAAAATATATCCCAGGCACCCCTGCTTTGACCTCTTCTGCCCATGGGCCAAGAAGAAGATCAGGATGGTGACTCTGCAGGTCAGTGTATTGCACTGTTCAACAAAGTGAGGCATGGTGAACCTTGGCGAGATAGCGCAGGACATCACCCTCACAAGAGTCCCCAAGCAGGTGATCCTAGTGGTCTTTGTGCAGCAAACAAAGGAAGATCTTTATTTCTGAGAGCACAGCCTGAGCACCCTGCCAGAAACAGTGTCACTGTAAGGCACGGCCATAGCTCTTGTATCACAGAGTATAATGTCTGTCATCTTGTAGTCATGCCCATTGCATGTTCTGAGAATTACAACTTAGTAGAGCAACCAGAGGCAGGGTGCAAGATGCCTTGTGCTGCTGTAACTTTGTGGTAAATGAGAATGAAAGGTGTGAGACACATCAGAAACCACTATACTGTATGACATCTTGTACAGGTATTCATTGATAATGCTCTTTAGTGCCTCAACAGTCTGCAAACATGAATTTCAACAACCCTTTTTCTGTCAACAAACAACAAATGCATGCTCAGTTGTGCACTGCTGTTGCTCATGCAGGTATACTATGCCAAATAAGCCTGTATGTGAGAATCTTCCTCCAGCCATGACTCTCAAAATGAGAGATTCAGGAACATTAATGAATTGAATCCTCATTTGCATAATCATTGTGCTGAGCTTCCCAATTCTGCATGATATAAATGCTGGTGAATGTGTAAAACCTCATCATGCTGTGGGAGAGGACAGAAAGCCCTAATTACACAACATCTACATCTATGTTAACCTAAGTGTGAGTGAAAGAAATAGTACTACTAAGTGCTGAAAGTAAGTGGTAAGTTTTTCTTGCACTTCCTCTATGGCAGTTGAATAAATTATTCCTTCCACCATGCCTCTCAACTGTACAGATTTTTGCAGAATGTCAAGAATTTTGTCTCATATTGTCAGTCTGTTTTTCATAAAATTGTGGTTTTCTGGCAAATCTGTGGCAAATCATTAAAGACTGTGCATAGAAAATAAGAAAATAATGACAAACATTTGAATTTCAGACTTCACACCCTTCAGAAAATTTATGCTATTGCAAAACGTGTTACTCTATCAACTTTCTAAGTTTGTAAGAGCAATATTTAAACAAATTTCCCTATTTTGGGGCCTTTGTCCCACTTATATTTATAGTTTTGTCCGGATTTCTTGCTCTAAGAGGTTCAGAAGTATGCCTTCTGCTAATAATGTGGATGTGGATGTGTTTAGTGGTTGATACAGTTTTGTGAGAAGAAGAATAAAGAACCCCATGAGAAAGCAATAAGGTTTTGCACAACAAATGAGAAAGGTAAGTGATACACATTCCATAGGAATGCTGTACAACAGCATATAAAAGTGCCAGGCCATCATAGGCTGCAATATGCTTGGACAAACAGACTTATCTATAGCACTACCTTCTGGCCAGTGTAAGAAACACTACTGAACATGCAGTTATGAAATTGTTAAGCGCTGTATGACCATATTTTGGCTGTGGGTTTGCATAAATCACATTTATGCTAGTATGCGTTGCTATGGGCCAAAGGCGTGTGCCATGCCTTGCCTCTTTACCAGTTCCACAGTGTACTGTGCTCACCTCCATCTAGCATGGTCTTCCCCTACAGCTTGGTCTTCCACTTACTCCTCATCAGGCTCACCCTTCACCCTCCACTTCCTGGTACAGGGGCAGATGTTCCTTACATTAAGACCTGCATGCTGCAACTGTTTCCTCAATACTATGCTGTGTAACATTAAACATACTGAGAATACATGTTGTACTGCTGAGTACCACCAGATATATCAAGGTAGAAAAAGTGTGTCTTTCACAGCCAAACACGTGCACAACAATGATCTGGGTTTTTTATAGGGTATAATTGCATACATTGCCTGTCACAGTTGCTCACAAGTCACTGGTACAAGTCAAACGTGTGCCATTTGTATGAGTCATGGTTGCTGCCTAGGTAGCCTACAGCTGCATGATAGATAATACTCTGTGCAGTTGATATAGTGATAACCTGTATTTTTCACATGCATTCTTCCCAGTTGGGATCTTGTTTTCACAGTTGGTGTAGCCTATGACCCCCATACCTCAGGAAATCTGGTTGCATCACAGAAATCCCACAGTGTTGGCTGTCTGCTCCGTGGTACGGGAAAATGACATATGCTCTCCATATACTGCAGTATGGTATTGATGAAGTGATGAAGCATTCTAGAGGCAAATCCCTGATATCCCCCCACTGTGTCCCTAATGGTCACAGAAGGTCCCTGTAAAGCCACACATACCCTAGTGTTCACAGGTATCAGTAATTTACATCTTCTGGAGGCCTGATAAATGAGGATGACACATCTACCAGGTCATGTATGGTGTACCTATTCACATAGTACTGGTCTCTGAAATGTTAAGCGTGGTCAAATAACACTAACTCTTAGGGTGACAATTAGCTGAGCTGTGGTTATTTGTGGCAATAATCATCTGTTGCAATTATTGCTGATAACTGCAAGTTGGGGGCAATCACTTACTCCCCAAACAATGCTGATTTTGTGATGCAGACTAATGACTGGTGTCAGAGCAATGGCCTCAAACTAAATACGAAGAAGTGCATAACAATATCCTTTGGGAAATCAAATACCCCTGCAAATTACAACATTGATAGCACCTACCAAGAGTGGACCCAATTGTGAGAGAGATCTGGGTCCTAAGATAGATAGTAATCTGAACTTTGACCAGCGTGTATTCATGGTAGTGAGGAAATCCTTCTATGTGTCTCAGCTTATAAGTAAGGGCATGGCATCCAGATCCAAGAATGTCATAGTATGACTATAATCAGCCCTCATCAGACCAATAATTGAATACAATGCACCCTTTGGCATGTACCTCACCAGGTACTTTATTTTATTTTATTTATTTTATTTGCAATTGGTTAACCAGGTAGTCCATTGGGCCAAAATAACCCATTTTCAATTGAGTCCTGGGGAGAAAAGCTCCAACACAAAGATTACAGCAATTTACAATTTAACTATTTCTGGTTCTAAGACAAAACAAAAATTACTGAGGTTATTTTTTTTTTTTTTGCTACATTTAGTAGAAGGAGAACATTGCTCTAGTAAATATACGGTTTCTTAAGACGAAATAGTAGGATTAGAGGATAATAAGAAGTTAGTTGCAGTAGGTTTAGAATTTGCTAGATGCAAATATGAAGTTGTTGTCTGGAATATATGAGATGGATGGCTGTAGGAAGTGGAGAATAGACTATGACGGGTGGGAGCAGGAACATTCCCATGTGGATGTTAGATGTGAGTGAAGGGCTTTCTTTAAAGGATGGGAGGATAGTGATGGTACGAATGGAGGGAGGGAGCTCCATAGGTGTGCTAGGGAAAAGGATAGGACATTTTGTCCTGGGGGGCGAAGGGGTTTATACACTTCTATTAGGTTTTGATTGCTAGATCTTAGGAGTCTTTTTGGGTGGTGCATTTTAAAGGTAGAGGAGAGGGAGGGACAGAGGGAGGGGTGGAAAATGAGTGTGTGCACAGGTGAGCTGAGTATAGGAGAGGTAGTTGGGAAGCTCTAGCCAGTTTAGTTTGTGGAGAGGTGCACAGTGATGGGTTGATGATTTGTTGCTAATGGTTAATCTGGCAATTTTATTATAACAAGAGGACAGTTTTGATTTGAGAGATGATTGTAGGTTTGTTAGGAGAGGGGCACCATAAAGGAGGGAAGGTATGAGAAATGTAGTAGAGAGAGTGAGCTTAGTAGCTGTAGTGAGGTATCGATTGTGTCGGTAGAGCATGCCAAGTTTTTGGTGTTTTTTTTTAATGTTTAGTTGTAGATGGGAATTGAATTTAAGCTTGTCATCGATCTGGACTCCTAGTAGTTTGGTTTCAGATACCAGTTCAAGAGGTGTGTTATTTTGGCTGGTGATGGAGAATAGTTTTCTATCAATGGTGTTGCTTTTAGAAGGGGTAAATATCATAAGTTTGGTTTTTGCCACATTGAGTGCTAGATGATTGCCTTTCTTCCACTGTTCTGTGATAGAGAAGGCATCTTGAGTCAGCTTTAAGAGAGTCGGGATGGATGAGGCAGCACAGATGATTGTAGAATCGTCTGCATATTGAATAATGTTAGCATATGGGATCGAGTGGAAAAAATTATTTATGAATATATTAAAGAGGAAATCTGTCTTGCAACAGATGGAGCCTCTTCAGAGGTTTCTCATAAAAAAATACAGGTTATAGCCAACATGTCATATTCAGACCAATTAAAAGCCCTATAACTGTAGTCAGTTTCCTGACAATTACTAAGGGATGATCTGTGCCTGATCACAAGGCAGTCTCTGAGCAAGCCCTGTTGGAAATGTTGCATATGCACAAAACTAACTACACAAGGGTTACTTGCTCCAAAGATCTAAACCTGATCTCTGACATGAATAGATCATGCTGGAGAGAAAAACATGTATACCAGAGATTGCTCCTCCTGTGGAATAGGCTTCCTATTCACATGAAGCAAAACCCTCCCCTGGATGGGAAATTGCAAATTGACACAAGGGATGGTGTCCATGTCCCTTGTGGACAGAGTCATTCTGCAAAAATTGTCAAAACCCCGCTTGCTGACTCTTGTTATCTTTCCCCAGGGATAGAAAATGGGTAGAATTTGGGTAAAACTGGCTAGGCTTTTAACGGCTGTTAGCCTAATAATCTCCTATGAACCTATGAACCTATAATAAACACATTAGCTAAAGCAGCAGCTACCCCTATATTAGTTCCAATTCTTCCCCACATTAACATACTGTGGTCAGATTGACTGATGGTAATGGTCCATGTTGCAGACTGTATGCATTGCTGAATCTCTCTACCATCTTTTTCTCCTAAATTGCATACATGGGGAGGCTGATATTAATAATATTGTTTCTTGCCATCTGATTATTCCACTTTTACCATATACCATGAGCAGTTATGTTGCTCGGCTTTGTTTGCTCATGCTCCTTGTGTCTTTGAATTATACACAGCCTCTGCATCATGTTATTCATGCAGAATTGCTTGCTTCAATGATACAAATGCTTCTGAATCACAGCCATGAATTCTGAACAACTTAAAGTAGCCATAATTGACAGGTCTGTAGTGCCAAAGACCATGAAGTCACAAAGAGTCAGACTTGATTAAACAACAATGACAAATGTACTAAAGAGGTTTGATGTTGTTAATGTATTCACGTTGTTCTCACTGCACTCTGTAATAATGTCATATCAATTTTATTTGTACATTTGTATATTTTTATGTATGTATTTTTTATACAAATTTCTAAAGCTTATTAAGTTTATGTATTTTACTAAAATTTGTTCACAAAATCAGTGGTGTGGTCAAGTGAATCTTATCAATGAAAAGCATATTTGATACTCCACTATTCATTTTTATTTCTTTATAGGATTGTGTCTTTTAGACATACTGTACAACTGTTCAGAGTTCCACAGAACGTTCAGACCTTTGCTTCATATTTTTATGGCTTTCACTATGAGTGGTCGAAACTGAAAGCACTGAGGATTAGAAACCCTGAACTGCATTTGCTGGAAAAATGGATTAAAAATATTTTTTAAGTATTTTTGCAGGGGTGGGGTAGTTCCCTCACCATTTAAACGTATATATACCAGCTTCATAGACACACCAACTATAAGAAGGAAGAAAGTCTCCAAAAAGGGCATCATGGCAAAGTGAACTTACCAACAGTGATTTCCCCATGGAGGAACTTTGATTGTCGGTGGGTTGAAACTCGGGCAACTGAAGCTGTGTGTTCAGTCTTCAACCACCCATAGTTTACACATTTTTAGGTCATAACACTTGTGGTTTTCTGGCAAATCATTGCAGATTGAAATTATTAAATAATGACAGACATTTATGTTTCAGATTGAAATTACTAAATAATGATAGACATTTATGTTTCAGATTCCATATCCTTTAGAAAATGCATGTTAATGCAAAACCTACTATTCTAGCCACTTTCTAAATTTATGAGCAACATTTAAAATATGTCCCTGATTTCAGGCCCTTGTCCCCGTTATATTTGGCTTCATCCAGAATGCTTTTGATAGCTAATTGCTGTTGAGCATTGTTGACAATCTTTTTATTCTTGTTAACATATGCAGCGTAAAGAATGAGAGGGGAAAGTATGTGTATATTCATGAATCTTACAAAGTATGCTGTTAAATTAAATAACTTGCTTCTTTTTTTCAGTAAAGTGAATAGATGTTTAGCTATGTCTTTGGTTTACTTCATGTATGTATGTATGTGTGCGTTCATGTATATATACATTTATTCATATATTTACTATGCTTTCTTTCACTAATGGCCGTTTGTATTGAGTTTCTTTTTTAACCTTGTACTTCATTAACAGTTATACTCTAGCTACTGTACTTGTAATGTATTTTGAAAAAGAAGAACTCATCTGTCTTTAATGAATGAGAAGAAGTCTGTTGATCTGCTGATCTAATAATAGATAAAAAAACATTATTATAGTAATGTCATTGTCATGCCAGTATTGTTAAAACAAATCCCTAGCCTTGCACTGCAGTCTCGGCTTACATCTTATACGAGGTTCTTGCATATTATTGACACTTTAGGTTTTGCAGTCAGTGGATGGATATGCACAGCCTTTGCTATGCCCAATCTCTTTTGATAATTATAGTGACATGCCAACTTCATTCTAAGTGTGTATGACATTTCTGAGATCCAAAGTGCAAACTCCATGCAAATGAAATAAATATTGAATAGATTTGGGGTTGTTTCATCAAAAACATATATCACACACAGTTTAATAAAATAGAGTACAGTAGCACGTTTGTATTGCATGTCCAAGGGAGCTGCACTTTTGGGGTTTTGTAATTTAATCTGAAAAAGGCAGCCAGCATTAACATGTATTTTTTGCCTGCAAACCAAAAAATAAGTATATTGTGCAGTAAATGCATAATCTGCCTTCTATTATTCATGCATGAAGTGATCACAAACACTGGTCACAGTTTCTACTAGCAGTCATGTCTTAAATGGCCCACAACAGAAGGCACACTGCTGTTTTCCAAGATTAAGGGACTTAAGCTATGAGGGTGTAATTGGACTACAGGAACATGATGACATGAGTTCAAACTCCTGTGCCATGGCTGTGTCCTTTCACGAGATGATACAATAGATTCTCCCTGCCCCACTCTCTCTCTCTCTCTGGCAGTTTCCTAAGAAAAATTACAAAAGTGCTCTCTTACAGAAGCTAACAGAATGTTCTTTTTACATTCCATTTGACAAACCAATAAAGGATTGCGTTTGCCTATATGCAGCTACAAACTTACATCTGTATGCATTTATTTTATAGTCATTTGAAAACAATTTATTTTAATCATTGCAAAAAGTAGCTGACATCCACATTCTGAATGTAGTATGCAATTTATTTTCTTTCTCCGTCCAGAGCATGTGAGCTGTGTAAGGGATAAATTTGCATACTATTACATGTAACTTGTGCTTGGCTCGCGGCACAAATAATAAGCAAATTGTTGTTCAAAGTGTCTGTGTGCCATGAGAATGGTGAAAACTGTATTTTCATTTGACAGTCTCAACTCAAAATGGTAAATCATCCAGTAACAGAGAAAACTAAATCCTGGTAAAGGAAAACAGCATGTACTTCTCAGTGGAAGCTACTGCTGACGTGTTCATTTATTCTTTCCTTGTTATTTTGCTGTTTTTGTGCTTCTTGTTTCCAGGGATCAGAATCCATAAATACAACTCTTGCAAAGAGCCATAACTCAACATGTGAACTGCAACAATTGCTTCTATGCAGTGAAAAGGGGCCATCTAAAATAGCATGATGAGCATTATAAAGAAACATAGAATGGTGGGTCAGCTTCTGTTTGATTTAGTAGTTATCTCTAATGCTTGATGATGTAGGCCTTTTCTTACAACAATGTTTGCAGGGTGAAACCAGTAGGGGAAGAGGTCTTACCTAAGTTCTCTGAGTAACTGGCTTGACTGGATTTGGCATAATGGTTAAAGTATTTGCCTTACAGATTCTACCCTTGAGTTATTGGTTAGGCTTTATCTGGCCATTTAAGGCAGTTAACCTAATATTCACCTATGACTGCTAAATTTAAGTTGGCCCTCAAAGTCTACTATAATAGGGAGTATAGTCAAAATAAGGGGCTTTGCAGACTGGCTCCTTTTATGGTACTGCAAAATAAAACAAAGTTTATGGCTAGAATGTGGACTGTGGTGTATATTCCCATAAATACTGGGTTTGAATATATGAATGAACCCCCAGTGACCAAACAAGGTAGGACAAGGATATTTCATCATAAACCATACCTTAACAGTGTATCGTTATTGCCATTGTGTTTAAGCTTGAACATTAAAAAAATACTTTAAGTAAGGTAATATGTTTATTGCATTGATGTCTACAATACCTTACTGCAATGCCAGTGATCATGTTTTAACCCGATTCAAGTTTTTCAGTATATGCACCCTTGCTTTACTAAACAAAAAGTAGCTAATTTCTAAGATTTTTTTTTTGGTTCCAGCATTTTAATATTAATCATTTTCAGTAGCAGATGTTGTAGCTGCATTTATAGTTTAACAAGGTTTTTTCCTGTCTGCATGAGCTAATGTTTTTATATGATATAACTATGTCTATGTATATCTATATCTAAAAATGTAATCCAAAAAAAAAAATCCAAACTGCAACTCAGGAAACAAACGAAGGCTCAAGGACACAAAGTATCCAAAGCGGAAAAAAAGTAAAAACAGGTTTCTTACTTTGCAACTAAACAGTATGATGCAAAAATAAACGGTTAAGCGCTTTTCATCTTAATTTAGAAGACTTCTTCAGACCTACAACAGTAGCACAATTGCTCACTTTAATACAGACCGCATGGTGGTTTCAAAAAAACATTATCCAATGGTATTGCATAATTAATTAAGTAACTAAGCTCGGACACATGACATCAGCAACAAGTCAAATACAAAAACAGCAACTGAAAACCTGTAAAGAACAAAAATGTATAGCTGCTTTTGTGCACAAATAAAGACACATTAAATCACTGCATTTAGGTGGACAGAGAGTAACTCTTAAAATATGTGATAAAAATGATGAAAAAAATGATGAAAAAACTATGGGACATATATATATATATATATATATATATATATATATATATATATATAAATGGAAATGTTTATATACACATTGTTATGAGTCACAAGAGCGCTCCAAGTGGACTAAAAGAACACTACACTCAAAATAAAATAGAATAGAATAAGACTGCAATTTCAACTTTAACCAGTGTTGATCGACTCAACTGTAATGCTTTCACACATCAACAAAGAGGGTGAAGCAAGCTTAGATGTAAAATGAAACATATTTTAAAAGATTTAAAACATGAAGCGAAAAACCTGCATTCTTTTACTCAACTACAAATAGAGCTGTTTAAAAGACTTAGACAAAAGACTTGTCTAGCGCATCAGGCTCTTTAATTTCAGAATACAAGCAATGGAAGTAACTTCCTTCAAACTTGGGGGGGTTATAAGAGCCGAGGCGCAGTTGCCAAATCAACTCCTGTCTTTCCAAAATAAGATGATAAGGACCCCCTTTTAGATTAACAGTAACCTGACAAATCACTCTAAAGTGAAAGTGGTGTGTTGGATGTTCAGCACAATGCCTTGCCAATGCATTAGAAGGTGACTTTTTTCTAATATGGTATGTGTGCTCATAAATCCTCTCTCTTAGTTTTCTGTCCATCTTACCAACATAATATGCTGGACAGGCTACACTAGCCAGGTAGACAGCAGTTTAGAGTTACAGTTAAATCTACCCTTAGTTTTACCTTAAAGGAACCTGCTGTGATATATATATATATATATATATATATATATATATATATATATATATATATATATATATATATGTATATAGCAACAGGGACAGAATTCACAGCAGGTTCCTTTAAGGTAAAAACTAAGGGTAGATTTAACTGTAACTCTAAATCCATTGTCTACCTGGCTAGTTGTGTAGCCTGTCCAGTATATTATGTTGGTAAGATGGACAAAAAACTAAGAGAGAGGATTTATGAGCACACATACCATATTAGAAAATGTCACCTTCTAACGCATTGGCAAGGCATTGTGCTGAACACCCAACACACCACTTTCACTTTAGAGTGATTTGTCAGGTTACTGTTAATCTAAAAGGGGGTCATTATCATCTAATTTTGGAAAGACAGGAGTTGATTTGGCAACTGCATCTCGACTCTTATAACCCCCAGGTTTGAATGAAGTTACTTCCATTGCCTGTATTCTGAAATTAAAGAGCCTAATGCGCTAGACAAGTCTTTTGTCTAACTAAGTCTTTTAAACAGCTCTATTTGTAGTTGAGTAAAAAATGCAGGTTTTTCACGTCATGTTTTAAATCTTTTAAAATATGTTTCATCTTACATCTAAGCTTGCTTCACTCTTGTTGTTGATGTGTGAAAGCATTACAGTTGAGTTGATCAACACTGGTTAAAGTTGAAATTGCAGTCTCTTATTCTACTCTATTTTATTTTGAGTGTAACGTTCTTTTAGTCCACTTGGAGCGCTCTTAATGCAGTGATTTAATGTGTCTTTAAACCATAAAGGAACCTGCTATGATATATATATGTATATAGCAACAGGGACAGAATTCACAGCAGGTTCCTTTAAGGTAAAAACTAAGGGTAGATTTAACTGTAACTCTAAATCCGTTGTCTACCTGGCTAGTTGTGTAGCCTGTCCAGTATATTATCTTGGTAAGATGGACAGAAAACTAAGAGAGAGGATTTATGAGCACACATACCATATTAGAAAAAGTCACCTTCTAACGCATTGGCAAGGCATTGTGCTGAACACCCAACACACCACTTTCACTTTAGAGTGATTTGTCAGGTTACTGTTAATCTAAAAGGGGGTCATTATCATCTAATTTTGGAAAGACAGGAGTTGATTTGGCAACTGCGTCTTGACTCTTATAACCCCCAGGTTTAAATGAAGTTACTTCCATTGCCTGTATTCTGAAATTAAAGAGTCTGATGCACTAGACAAGTCTTTTGTCTAACTAAGTCTTTTAAACAGCTCTATTTGTAGTTGAGTAAAAGAATGCAGGTTTTTCGCTTCATGTTTTAAATCTTTTAAAATATGTTTTATCTTACATCTAAGCTTGCTTCACTCTTGTTGATGTGTGAAAGCATTATAGTTCTGTTGATCAACACTGGTTAAAGTTGAAATTGCAGTCTCTTATTCTATTCTATTTTATTTTGAGTGTAGCTTTCTTTTAGTCCACTTGGAGCGCTCTTAATGCAGTGATTTAATGTGTCTTTATTTGTGCCCAAAAGCAGCTATACATTTTTGTTCTTTACAGGTTTTCAGTTGCTGTTTTTGTATTTGACTTGTTGCTGATGTCATGTGTCAAAGCTTAATTACTTAATTACTTATGCAATACCATTGGTTAATGTTTTTTGAAACCACCATGTGGTCTGTATTAAAGTGAGCACTTGTGCTACTGTTGTAGGTCTGAAGAAGTCTTCTAAATTAAGATGAAAAGCGCTTAACCATTTATTTTTGTATCATACTGTTTAGTTGCAAAGTAATAAACCTGTTTTTACTTTTTTTCCACTTTGGAGACTTTGTGTCCTTGAGCCTTCGTTTATATCTATCTATATCTATATCTATCTATCTATCTATCTATCTATCTATCTATATGAGTGTGTGTATCTATATAGCTATATCTATATCTATCTATATCTATAAATATATAGGGTTCAGTTCATTTGGTCTAAATTAATTTGGTCTAATTTTAAATGTTAAGCATTACATGGATGTTTATTTTATCAAATTCTGTATTTTTTGAATATGTACATTTAGTTTTGTGATATTCGTGTAAATGATTCTTCTGTTATATTGACTTGCACAGCTACATGCATGCTGTAGTATGGGTTATGATAGTTTGCCATTTCCCCATTGCTGTGCAATCTCAGACTTGGAATATATATTTAGCAGGTAATGTGGAGGCTGCAGGGGAGCTTGACCCTTGCAAAAATCACTGTTTTTTTTTTGTTTTGCTTTTACTTTTTTGTTGTTTTATTCGTTTTAGATTAAAGAGTTTTAGATGTCTTGAACTTAGATTAAGTGAGTATAGATGCTTCAATATACACCCATATATATGCATGTGTGTGTATATTGGTGGGGCTTGGTACTTGACTTCTGATATTGGCAGGATGTTATACTTACTGATAATGTACTAGTCAACTAAGGTAAGCTAATAATAAAGTCCAAAAAGCACAACAGACTCAAAACTGTAAATGATGAATAATTTAATGTAAAAATCACACCAAATAACACTCCATAAGCACTAATAAAGTCTCCTTGTGAGACAAAAGCACTTATGGAGTGGTATTTGGCATGATTTTTAAATTATTCATCTTTTATGGTTTGGAGTCTGTTGTGCTTTTTGGACTTTACAGTTTTTGGTGTGTGCCACTGTCTGAACTTTTTAAAGCTACTAAACTAAACAGAAAAATATAAACAAAGTAGTGACTGCATACAAATGAAATCAAATTAACTCTGTTTCCTGTGGACCCCCCCATCAGAAGCTGAGAAAGGACATCATAACTCATACACTTCCTTAGTGGAACAGTCATCTTCTGCACATGCACCAGCAGTGGACTATAGCATGTCCACAGAGCACAGGGGGAGGGTTCAAGAGAGATGACTCCCAGTCACTGCCTGAGATGAGTGTCACAAGTGGCATTAATCAACAGATATGCAGGGCAGTTGTCCAGGCACAGGGAGCTGTTACCACTGCCATAGCAGAGATAATGGTGTACTACATGGCTTGCATGATGAGGTATATCAGAATCCCATTTACTGGCCAAGTATGTGCACAAACATGAAATTTGACTCTGGTTTCGATGTCTCTCCAAGTATAAATTACATAAATGACATGCATACAACTATTAAAAACAAGACAAAAAATGTGATTATACATAAATTTATGCACACAAAGTGCAAAGTGCAACTCAGTGCAAGAAATACTGAAATAAAGTCTGAAAGAAACAAGTATTAAAAATAAGTAAACAATATTACAGAACCCTCAGAGGCTTGGGAAAAGAATACCCAGACTAATAAGCTAAATTAACCATTTATGATCTTGATGGCCTGTGAAAAAAAAAAATCTGTTCTGTAAGGATTTCTATGTATAACCAGCCTCATTAATGTGTTGGACATGCATGAGGGTGCATCCTCTGCCTTTACATACTCTGGCTAATGCCGCTCCTGTGTCCAAAGCTCCTCTGCCTCCATTATGAGTACACTCCATAGATCAGGGAGATCATGGTCATGAACTGCATACATCATCTACTCCAACTACAAGTGGGACATCCACACAGTCATGGAAAATGAGGTGGATGAGCACAGGCATGGACAGCCGGTCACAGCCTTATGTTTTCAACGATACCCAGGGGCTTGCATGAACAGCATCCTTTTAACCTGAGGCTCTACAACACTTCTCTCACATAGACACATATACACAGTGCAACTACGCTGCAGAAGCTGTGCCCCGTGGCACACTTTCTGAACTCATTCCGAGTTCTGCTGGAACCCTAGCCCTCAAATGAGACTAAACCCCTCCTTAGTCAGTAAGCAAAACTCCCCCAATCCCCTAGTCATATTACATACTCCCCACCCTACTTCTGTGCCTTTGCTGATTCTGTCATTGTGCTCCTCCCCAACTTTATGTTTGATAACTACTGCAGCCTACCTTTATAGCAGTATCATAAGGACAGGTGCACAAGGCTCAGCATCACCAGTCAGTGCACTGTAGAACATAGCCAGCAACACAAGTCAATGCACTGTAGAACATAGCTAGCATCATCTGTTAGTGCACTGTAGAACATAGCCAGCAACACAAGTCAATGCACTGTAGAACATAGCTAGCATCATCTGTTAGTGCACTGTAGAACATAGCCAGCAACACAAGTCAATGCACTGTAGAACATAGCTAGCATCATTTGTTAGTGCACTGTAGAACATAGCCAGCATCACAAGTCAATGCACTGTAGAACATAGCCAGCATCACCAGTCAATGCACTGTAGAACATAGCCAGCATCACCAGTCAGTGCACTGTAGAACATAGCTAACATCACCTGTTAGTGCACTGTAGAACATAGCCAGCAACACAAGTCAATGCACTGTAGAACATAGCTAGCATCATCTGTTAGTGCACTGTAGAACATAGCCAGCATCACAAGTCAATGCACTGTAGAACATAGCCAGCATCACCAGTCAGTGCACTGTAGAACATAGCCAGCATCACCAGTCAGTGCACTGTAGAACATAGCTAACATCACCTGTTAGTGCACTGTAGAACATAGCCAGCAACACAAGTCAATGCACTGTAGAACATAGCTAACATCACCTGTTAGTGCACTGTAGCACATAGCCAGCATCACCAGTCAGTGCACTGTAGAACATAGCCAGCATCACCAGTCAGTGCACTGTAGAACATAGCTAGCATCATCTGTTAGTGCACAGTAGAACATAGCCAGCATCACCAGTCAGTGCACTGTAGAACATAGCCAGCATCACAAGTCAGTGCACAGTAGAACATAGCCAGCATCACCAGTCAGTGCACTGTAGAACATAGCCAGCATCACCAGTCAGTGCACTGTAGAACATAGCCAGCATCACCAGTCAGTGCACTGTAGAACATAGCCAGCATCACCAGTCAGTGCACTGTAGAACATAGCCAGCATCACCAGTCAGTGCACTGTAGAACATAGCCAGCATCACTAGTCAGTGCACTATAGAACATAGCCTGTGTTTAAGTACTGCATGCATCAGTTGAAATCTTTGCTGCATCTAATGACTGTAGACGAGACATCACTTCTTTACCAGTGCGACAATCCATTGCACCTGCCTCTGAGTCACATGGTATTCCCCTGTAGGTGGGCACCTTCTCCATTGCTAGCTATAGACTGTCTGGTTCACTGATCACAATTCCCAGCTTCTACTGAATCCTTAAAATCATGTTGTGCAGAAATGCACAGAGAACAAATAACTTACTGCATGTCTCTGGAGCATACTGCAGCATATTACCAGATGTTTAAGTAGTGGAAGCAAGCCTTCATCAGTCCAAACACACCAACGTGATCATGTTTTGGGACTGAGATAGTGCAGAGTTGTCTGCTTGTTCAACCATGAACTATAAGTTTCATGTGAGGAGCAGTTCCTGGACATATCTGGCATCATGAGTAATGTGTCCTTATGAGAAGTAATTCCACACAAATCACTTGATAGAAGTTTGATTTGTCAGATGTGGAATCATGGGAACTGCCCAGATGGTGCACAGACACACTGTATGTGATAATGTGTGTGCTGCATGCAGGCCGGTAATTAATGGAGTGAAACCCCTTACAATTCATGTAATGTTGCCCATGTAGTGAAACCTTGACAGCAATGTGGTTGCTGTCAGTGAGCCCTACAACTCCAGGGAAATGACCTAATTTACAGAATATTTGCACAGTGTTGCTTATCTCTTCTGGGGTCCATAGGCACCACATATGCTCTTTCATATGCTAAAGCATTGCATCCAGGAACTAGTGCAGTATTCTCACATCTTCCTTTTCCAGTACTGGAAAAAGTCTAATTAAATATAGCATTTGCTGTTTAAAGTGACAAAGGTGATTTTTTTTTTCCTCTGGAATAGCTCTATTCCTTTAGCTGCTGTATTTAATTATTCATCCTGATTACTGTTAGTATGCCATTTTCATACCATCTCTGTATAAAGAACAAATCTTTTTTGCTATGCTTTATCTCTGCAGCACTGTTCCTAAACAATCAGCTACTCACAAAGTGTTAGTCTGACAGAAAAAAAGACAATATATAGTTGAGTGTGTAACTAGTTTAATTTCTGCATTTTCATAATCATAGTAAGAAATACAAAAATAGCATAGTGCCCCACAGTGAAGATTCATTGCAGGATATGACAAGCCATGACAGACTTTATCAAATATGGAACCATGTTTCATCTCTACCATTACCAGTCTATAGACAGTTCCCTTAGGCTCAGATTCGAAGTACTGGCACTCCAAAAACTGTAGTAAAAACACTTCTTTATTCAAACATAAACTTCAAACATGAGTTAAGCGCTTTCATCTAAAATACTTAGACTTCCTCAGAACTAAGTCACCTCTTGTCCATTAACTTTATATACTACATACATTTCCAATTATTTAATTAATTAATTAAGTGTTAAGGTTGTACATTGTTTTAAAGTGCCAGTGTGCCTTTTGTTAAAATGCTTTTTTATAAAAATTAACTTTTAAAATTCATTAAAACATTACATGTTGGGCTGTACTGCCCACATATAATCATTTACATTTCCCCTTATAATTAAAAAATGCAATTCTGTACACCAGTGTTGGTCCTTATGAATTGAAACACTACTGCCCTCATATTTCATGCTACCCCATATTTGCAAGAATGGGTTTTATAGAAATATGATTGTTTAGTCCAGGCGGGGTGGATGCATCTAATTTCACTTGCCATCTGGTTTCCAACTCCCCTAATTTCGTTTTAATGTTTCCCCCCCTAGGGGGGGGAAACAAAAGGGGTAGCAATGGGGGCCGCTTGTGCCCCCATTTTTGCTAACATATACCTGTATGAATGGGAAGTAGAAAATATATTCACCACAGAATGGTATAATAAGATAACATGTTACTACAGGTTTTTGGATGATATTTTCCTGATTTGGAAAGGTGATAGGGATGAGTTGGAAGAATTCATAGCCTACCTAAACTCTAGAAACAATGACCTTAAATTCACGTTCAGTGTGGACTCACATTCTATGCCCTATCTAGACACACTAATCATGGTGGAGAATGGGAAATTGAAATCTAAAATATATAGGAAAGAAAGTTTCAGCAATGGATACTTGGAATACACTAGTTCACATCCTATTACACAGAAAAAAGTATAATCAAGGGGCAATGTATTAGAGCCGCCAGGATGACATCTGAGTATAAAGACCTGGTTATTGAGTTACAGGGGATAGAGAACATGTTCATACAAAGGGGATATCCCAAATGGATGGTTGAAGACACAACAAGGTATGTGATGAACGAATGGGGCAAAAAATACATACCATTGTTGGGGAAAGGACCCCTAATTAAAGTAAGCAACTCTGAAAAACTAAAGGTTGATGCACCCTTGGATTATACTAGAGCATGTATATTCCAATATACACCTTGGACTAATAACGTAAAGGAAATAATTTTCAAATACTGGAACATATTAAAAATGGATAAGAAGATAGGGGACATAGTGGGACCCACACTTAGATTTGTGTCAAGGAATGGGGGTAATTTGAAATTGGAGTTAGAAAAGAAAATAGATTATAAGATAGATTCAGAGGACAGGAAAGGAACAACTAGATGTGGGACATGTAAACAGTGTAGGTACATCTTTCCAGCAACTAGTACGAAACTTGAAGATAGACTAGGGACTTTGATAAAATTCAGGAAGGGCAATTGTAGAACTTCCCACCTAGTGTATCTTGCCAAATGCTCCAAGTGTCCTAGTTATTATATAGGGAAGACAGATAGAACTTTGAGGGAGAGAATTTATGACCATTACTATTGTATCAAGAAAAAGGACACTAAAAATGCCTTATGGAGGCACTTGGAAGAAAGTAAGGACTGTAACATGTTCCACTTTGGTATTGTGGATATAGCCAAAGTGAATCCTAGGGGGGGAAACATTAAAACGAAATTAGGGGAGTTGGAAACCAGATGGCAAGTGAAATTAGATGCATCCACCCCGCCTGGACTAAACGATCATATTTCTATAAAACCTATTCTTGCAAATATGGGGTAGCATGAAATATGAGGGCAGTAGTGTTTCAATTCATAAGGACCAACACTGGTGTACAGAATTGCATTTTTTAATTATAAGGGGAAATGTAAATGATTATATGTGGACAGTACAGCCCAACATGTAATGTTTTAATGAATTTTAAAAGTTAATTTTTATAAAAAAGCATTTTAACAAAAGGCACACTGGCACTTTAAAACAATGTACAACCTTAACACTTAATTAATTAATTAAATAATTGGAAATGTATGTAGTATATAAAGTTAATGGACAAGAGGTGACTTAGTTCTGAGGAAGTCTAAGTATTTTAGATGAAAGCGCTTAACTCATGTTTGAAGTTTATGTTTGAATAAAGAAGTGTTTTTACTACAGTTTTTGGAGTGCCAGTACTTCGAATCTGAGCCTAAGGGAACAGATTTTGGTATATTTTTATCGAGTGGACTGTTACCTTTGACACTTCATTTATACAGTCTATAGACAGTAAAGGAAACACTGCAGCATTACAAAGATACTTCTCTGTGTATTGTCTAGTGTTGTGACTGGGCTCACTCAGCATTTTTAAAATAAAGATAAGCTCACACATGCACACACACACACACACACACACACACACACACACACACACACACACACACACACACACACACACACACACACACACACACACACACACACACACACACACACACACACACACACACACACACACACACACACACACACACACAATGAGTCTGTTTCATATTTACTTATATTACTAATGAAAAATAAGACAGAATGCAAGGAACAAAGAATATGACATGCCCTAAAGTACTGAAAGTATGTTAAAGAAACTTTAGATTAATATGAATGCACAGTGTCTCATCTAGTGTTGGACCTGAGATTGTGTTTTTTAAACTGTATTAAAACATGACCTTTAGAGGTGTATCATTGACATACCCTGTAACAGTTAGGGAATAATTTTCTCTCTGGTACCCTCTGATTTGGTCAACTGAACAATTTGTATGACTCATGCATTTCAGCTCATATTTGATGATTTCCAAAATAAGCCTGTACATGTATATATTCCTGATTTTTTCTAGTCTTAGAATACCACTGTTTGTCTCACTTTCAACAGGAATTCTGCTTCTAAAGAATATGTTATCATTAGTTAGAACCATTAGCAAAGCTATTGCCACTTCCTTTTTATAGCATCCTGTCTTTTGTCATTGCTGTGGTTGAATATATCCTTTGCTTAACCCTCTGCAAAACTATTTATACCGGTGTAATCTGGAGCTGTTGTGTTTTATAATATTGTTTCATATCATGCTGCAGCTCACTGCCCATTGTCTGACACCCACTATCTCTTACAAGTTGCAATAACAGATACATTAGTTCAAAAAACAACTCTGAGAAAAGGTGTTGTTTCTTTTAATCTTTAAAGCAAAACATTTCTAGCCATTCCTAGTGAGTGTTTGTCCAGAATCAGAAATATTCATCTTGGGGTTCCTCTTAAAATTACCAGGACCCATTAGCCCCATTAGCCTGATGAGTCTGCAAGTCTATGGAACGTATCATCATGTAACTTATAAACAATGGCATTGGCAATCTCCAAACTCTGGACCCCACCCAGTTTGGGTTTGTAAAAGACAGATCATGTCTCCTAAATCTGATAGACTTCATTGAAGCAGTCACCAAAGCCATAAATGAGGGTAAGGTGGTTCACACATCTGCATCTTGCTAAGGCTTTCAACACCATCCTCCATTCTGTTATTATAGATAAACTCACTAAACTAGGTATAAATCCCTATGTCACAATATGGATTGCCAACTGGCTCACTGACAGAACCCACACTGTGAAAGTAGCAGACTCCAAATCCGACTTCAGACCAGTGACAAGTGGAGTACCTCAGGGTTCAGTCCTGGGTCCCCTCCTGTTTAGTATCTACTTCTCTAAAGTACAGGCTAGCACAGAAGGTCTTTGGCTAATGAAGTTCACAGATGACTGCAAACTAGGTGCCATAATAAAACTCCTAACAATGTGAACATCCTACTAAAGGGCCTCACTGAGACAGATGCCTGGTGTCAAAGCCATGGCCTCAAGCTCAATGCCAAAAAGTGCATTGTCATCCCTTTTGGTAAAAACTCTGTACCCATGAACTACCACATAGGTGGTAGTCTACTTAACACCGAAAGTGTGATAAGAGACCTTGGGACACAGGTGGACAGTAGTCTCTCCTTTGATAATCACATCACCACAGTAGTCAGGAAATCCTTCTACGTGGCACATCTCATCTAGAAAAAAAGAGGTCATTGTTCCCCTCTACTCATCACTCATTAGACCCATTATAGAGTACAACACCCCTTTTGATATGTACCTTACAAGACATCTACAACAACTGGAAAGGCCACAGAAGTACCTCACAAAGAGGATTACCGGCCTCAAACAGATGCCCTATGCAGACCATCTCAAAAAACTCCAGCTTTACTTTGTCGCATATTGCCTACTCAGAGGCGATCTCAGCCTAACATACAAAGCTATGTCAAACCCAGAGCTGTTGGACATGCTCCACTTAAAGAAATCCCAATCCCTCCGAGCTACACATTCTAGGGACCTAAACCTTGTCACTACAATAAACAGAACATGCAGGAGGGATAGATTCCTGTCCCAGAGACTTCCCATACTCTGGAACAAACTACCTATCTATATCAAACAAAGCTCCTCATTAGCACTCTTCAAGAAAAATCTTGATGATTGGATGGGAGATAGGAAATTCACCCCGGGGATCACTTCTGTGGCACTGCTCGACAGGGGCACAGGAAAATAATTTTCTTGGGTGGCTAAAGCCAGGGTACCTTTTTTGCTAGGCTTATATAAGCCCTAGGGCCAATAGCCTAGTACCTGCCTATGAACTTATGATTACAATTGTGAATAACAAGATGAAAGGTGAGAAAAAACTTTGAAAAGGAGAATATTTATTAAGTCTGAGGCTATGGCATGTCAGAGTGCTCCCCTTATTCTGAGCTAAAACACTGTTTGCATTAATATTTACAAGCAGCAGGAATGTGAGTGGTGCAACCTCCATTTAAAATAGTACTTCACCCCCTTCATGAACACATTAATGGCATTGCACTGATTTTTGTATGAACTATATTTCTTAGCCAGTCACACTGTGTACCTTTGTTACTTGCATTAATCACAGCTTTAGGCCTTTGACTTACAACAGGGAGGTATTTAATTTATTTCATATGTTTAAGTGTTAAAAATCTAAACACTGTACAAAGGTTATTTATTTATTTATTTATTTTACATTTGTTAACCGGGCTAGTCCAACTGGATATATTTCCATTTTCAGCAGAGGCCCGG
The DNA here is from genome assembly GCF_019279795.1 of Protopterus annectens. Classification (NCBI taxonomy): domain Eukaryota; kingdom Metazoa; phylum Chordata; order Ceratodontiformes; family Protopteridae; genus Protopterus; species Protopterus annectens. Next base: position 650,325,655 of record NC_056727.1, read on the forward strand.
GGAGAAAAGCTCCACATTAACATTAAAAACAAAGTTTATAATGCACACTTGTAAGAGAAGAAAAAGACAAAGTAAAAATATAAGAAATAATAAAACAACAAAATAAGTGAGAGAGCAGAAGTTACACGGCCATACTATATGCATAAACACCATATTGGAAAAAAAAAGAAATATATACAGAAATAAGATATGCATAAACACCATACTGGAAAAAAAAAGAAATATTTACAGAAATAAGAAAGAAAACTCTGACAAGGAGATTAAGTACTCTTGCAATGAAATATATGAGGTTGTTTACAGTATAACAGTTATTTCATATCCTATTTACAACAATAATTTTAAAACAGTTTTGGTACCCAGGGGTAGAAAGTGTTAATACAAAAAAGATGATGGGGGGAGACAGGATAGATAAAATGAGAAGAAAGAAATGCAGACAATTAGTCAGGGTAACAGCAAGGGCATAACCAGTTAAATAAGTGAACAGAAATAAAATGAAAAAAAAAAACAGACTGTTGCAAAATAGCATTTCAAAAGAAATTTCTATGAGGAAAAAAAAATAATCATAATGTGACAGAGCAAACATTTCACTTAAGGTTTAAATACAATTTCATAAGAAAAGTTGGTAACCAAGACATCCCTTAGGTGAGGTTGCAGTGTCACTCACTCAGATCAAAAAATGTATCTTATTCCACAAAACAGATACCAGACAGGCAAAAGAATACTAGGCAGATACTGAAGCACAACTCCGGGAGTAGCTAGCAGATTACACTAAATAGCTTGAGTGAGAAGGAACAGACATGCTCTAATCTCATTTAATACTACAACCCTTCAACTTAACAACCTCGTCAACAACCTTTGCTCCTCACTATACTTTACATTCTCTCCCTCCTGCTTCTATTTTTCATTTATACATACATATGGCTCGCATACCTCTTTGTACCCCTTTCTCCCCTCTCACTTGTTTGCAAATTCCATATTTCCCTTCTTGTCTTATCTCCTGTGTTTCTCCTAGTGTTGCCTGCCCTTTCCTTTTCTATAAATTAATTAGTCATAAAATTCTTTCCTGTAACCTTGTAATTATCTGACATATCTCTTCCTTTGCCTCTTATATTTCAGTTTGTGACATGCATGTTTTATATTACACATACTTCAATAAATTCTGCAGTAATTATTTACCGCATAGTTTTTATCCCCAGGCCTCTACAGAAAATGGGATACTTGGTCCTCAGTCAGTCTTTCCCAGTAAACAAATGTCAAGTAAATAAATAAATAAGTAAATACATTTGATAAACAGTAACTCTTTTAAATAGGTAGGACCAGGAATATGCAGGGCTCAGTAAATAAGTAATACAATCATAAGTAGGGACCTGGCCACAATAAGGACTGAGCCCAGATCCAGCAGCACTTGAAAGATATGACAAAACCTAGAAGGTCCATTCAGTACCTTAGTAATGGAATTTTGGATCCAGCAAGGTCACTATTGGAAAAACTCGACTAAAGAGCATTACAATAGTCAAGATGGGATTCCTGTTAAAGTTCTGTGGACCAGAGTTGCAATCTTAGGAATAGTGATATGTATGGACTGAGGCAAATATAAATATAGCTGTATCTATATTTATCTCTCTCTCTCTATTTATATACATATATATGTATATGTATATATATATATATATATATATATATATATATATATATATATGTATGTATGTATATAAATCTATCTATATCTATATCTATATATAGATATAGTTCTCTCTCTCTCTCTCTCTCTCTCTGTATATATATATATATATATATATATATATATATATATATATATATATATATATATATATATATAGATATGTGTGTGTGCACATGTATATATAAAGTCTGAGACTGTAGTATCTCAAAGTTGTACCTTACTCCAAGGCACAGCAGTCTAACAATTACTTTATGTATGTACCAAAAGTAAGGAGAGCATAACCTCCTTCTCATGTCTGGCATACAGGAGACAAACCTCTCAACAAAAATCATTTGTTGCTAATAAAGTAATTGTTGACATTTGCTATAGTTCTTTAAAACTGAAGTGTACTTTATACAGTTGCAGAAATCACAATAACAGGTCCTACACTTATGGCATGGAGATGTATAGATGTGATAATACAATACATAGGTTCATAGGTTCGTACTAGGCTATCTGCCCTAGGGCATTTATAAGCCTTGCCAGAGTGTGTGTGGCTTTCACCACCCTTTAGGATGAGAATACTATGCCCTTTTAGGGTTTAGTTTACTGTGCCTCTGTCTAGAAGTGACACAGAGATGACCCCCGGGGTAAACCTACGATCTCCCATCCACTTGTCAAGATTTCTCTTGAATAGAGTCAGTGAGGGGCTCTGCCTAACATGGACTGGGATTCTGTTCCAGAGTGTAGGGAGCCTGTGGGTTATGAATCTGTCCCTCCAGCACATCCTATTTATTTCTGTGTTGAGGTTTAAGTCTCTTGCTCTCGTGGCTCTGATGGATTTGGATTTTCTGAGGTGGAGCATGTCCATTAATTCCGGATTGGACATGGCCTTGTACGTCAGGCACAGATCACCTCTGAGTAGGCGGTATGCGACTGAATAGAGCTGGAGTTTTTCAGTCGGGCAGCATATGACATATGTTTAAGACCCTTTATCCTCTTGGTGAGGAACATTTGGGGTCTTTCCAACTGCTGCAGGTGTCGGGTGAGATACATCCCAAATGGGGCATTGTACTCAATCATTGGCCTGATAAGAGAAGAGTACAGGGGCACAATGACCTCTCTTGATCTAGATGTGAAACCCTTCATGATAAGGTGGGCAATATAGAAGGTCTTCCTAACCACTTTGGCAATGTGAGTGTCAAATGAGAGGTTACTGTCAACCTGGGTCCCTAGGTCCCTGATTACCTCTTCCGTACTTAATGGATTACCACCTATGTGGTAATTTGTGGGTACCTTGTTTTTCCCAAAGGGTATGACTATACATTTTTTGGCGTTCAGCTTAAGGCCATGGCTCTGGCACCAATTATCCATTTCTATGAGGCCTCTCTGAAGGATGTCTGTGTCCACTGGGGTATCAATTATGGTGCCCAGTTTGCAGTCATCTGCGAACTTTGTCAGCCACAATCCTCCTATGTTTGCCTGTACCTCAGAAAAATAAATGCCGAACAAGAGGGGTCCCAGGACTGAGCCCTGTGGGACACCGCTTGTGACTGGCTTAGAGTCTGACATAGCTCCAGCAACTCTGACCCTGTGGGTTCTGTCCTTGAGCCAGTTTGCAACCCATCTTGTGACATATTGGTTTACATTTAAGCTGGTGAGTTTGTCTATGATGCCCGAGTGGGATATTGTGTCAAAGGCTTTTGCAATGTCAAGGTAGGCTGTGTGAACTGCCTTACCCTCATCAATGGCCTTAGTGACTGTTTCAAAAAAGTCGACCAAGTTCAAAAGGCAGGATCTGCCCTTGACAAAGCCAAATTGGGTAGGATCCAATGTCTGTAGGTCCTCAATGTCTTTGTTTATGAGTTCCATAATGATCCTCTCCATAGCTTTGCAGACCAGGCTCGTCAAGCTTATGGGGTGGTAATTTCCAGGGTCCGTAGAAGCACCGCCTTTGTGAAGTGGGACTACTGTTGCCGTACGCCACTCTTTGGGTACATATCCTGTAGTAAGGCTAAGATTAAACAGCAGCCTTATGTGTGGGTTTAGTTCCTCTTGGAGTTCATGTAGCACACAGCCCGGGACACCATCCGGTCCCATTGATGCTGTGTTTTTAGCTTTAGAGAGGGCGGCTCTCACCTGGGCATCTGAGATGTTAGGGAGGCTACACTCTGCTGGGATAGTTATTTCTCCTTTTGGGGGGAAGGGGGAGGAGAAATTTGCACTGAACCTGTCTGCCAGAATGTTGGCAATGTCAGTGGGTTCAGTGTATTTTGTGTCATTTTGGACTAACTCTGAGCATATCTGGGAGTTTCCACCCAGGTTTCTAACATAGCTAAAGAAGGCCTTGCGATTGTCTTTTGTGTCCACCAGACCGGGCGCCTGCCTTTGGAGGAATGGATCTTGGTTTTATTTGGGATTGCATGATCCATGCATTCTTGAAGGTGCCCGTAGAAGGCATTTGCAAAGGATTCAGCAGTGTGGGTTGTGGTTTCCACTGGCCCAGGGGCTTTGAAGGATACCACTTCAGTCTTAAGAAGTGTGAAGTTGGCTTTTGAGAAGTTCTTCACTGTGGTCTTTTGTGCAGGGGGTGGGGGCGGGATGTGGATTTCCAGTGAGATTAATTTATGGTCTGATCTTACCAAAGAGGGATATACTTCCGGTGTGGAGCATTTTGTCCCCATGTTTGTGATGATCAAATCTAGTATATTATCTCCTCTTGTGGGAATGGTGACTAGTTGTTCCATTGCATTTGAGTTTATGATTTCTAGGAACCTTTGGGCTAGGGTGTTGGGGGTTGAGTAATGTTCCCAGTCTATGTTTGGGTAGTTGAAGTCTCCCAAAATGATGGTATTTGGAGAGACATTCATACTCTCCAGTGTCTTCAGGAAGGCTGTGTGGGGTTCCTGAGTTTGAGAGGGTGGTGTGTAGCATGCTACAAACTGTAAGGCAGTTTTGCCTATGGTTAGTTGCACCTGGATGGTCTCCGATGCTTCATGCATTGCCACTAACCTGGAGGTGTGGGTATCTTTGATGAATATGGATACTCCCCCTCCTTTTGTGGTTTGGTCCAAGTTTTGGGGCCAGAAAGCATGATATGAGGAAAAACCTGATAGTGCTGGGGTGCTCTCAGGAGCCTTGGACCAGGTTTCAGTCACTGCACAGACATCGATGTTCTCCATACTGAGGAGGGCTTCGAGGGCGTGCATCTTGAGGTTTAGACTTCTGGCATTGAGCAGCATTACCCTTAGTTTTTTTCCACTTGTGTTTTCTAGGGAGGTAGGTTTGTCATTTGAGCTTTGCCTAAAAAAGGCACTATGGGGGTGGCAAGAGCCTTGGCCAATATCCGGAAGCCCAGGGGTGACAGGTGCAAGCCATCCCTTGCGAAGCAGCGTGGCTTGTCAAGCATGTCATCCCAAGAAGACAGACATTGGATCCCCTTAGAATGACACCAGTAATTAAGCCAATTGTTAAAACTGGTCATTTTGTCTTTGTACTGTGGCATCATTCTTGGTGAGGGTAAGATGCTGCTCAGGGTCAGGGTCATACCGGCCTGGGCTACATAATCAGAGAGCTCCTCTATGTCTCTTTTCATGTAGTCCAGGGAGGTATGTCTCAGGTCGTTCACACCGGCATGTACAATGACTGAGTCATATTTGTACTTGCTGTGGAGTGACCTGAGTGCTTGTGTTATGTGGCAGATTCTAGCTCCCGACAGGCAGCTTACTGTGACCTTTTCCTTGTTCAGTCTGGTGAGCGGGACATCAGTGTGTCTGACTATGGAGTCACCTATTACAAGTGTGTCTGGCATGTTGTTTGGCCTTAATGGCTGTGACTGTTTAGCACCCTGACTTTGTGAACTATGTGTTGCATGTGCTATGTCTTGAGGTGGTGGTTGCTTGGGTGTCTGTTTTGGTAGATTTTTAATCAGCACCTCCAAGTATGTTTTTGTGTGTTTATGTGTTTAGTTTGCAGTTGTGATAGTTCTATGTGAGACTGGGTTTGTGGTGTGCATGGTTACCTTCTCCTCCTGACTGGTCTTGCCAGTACTGAATTGAGAGAGCTCAGCCTCCAGTTTGGCTATATAGTTGCATCTCTCGCATATATTTGTATTTGTTGGGAGGAGGAGAGGATAGTCTGTGTACATGAGGCAATTGTAACATTGCCTCAAGATTCCCAGATTCACCAGCTGAACAGGAGAGGACGCCAGCAACTGACCCTTCGACATGCTAGAAATAGTGAAAAAGATTGCTGTGTAACTGAGTCAGAAAGGACCTATAGGGAAATGGGTACTCAAGTGCTTTACCTGTATAAAAAATGCTTTAGGAGCAAGTGCTGAGCTTTTCAGATAGAGTATAGGCTGTTTAGATTGCAAGTAGAACAGTTCTAAGGGAAAAATTGAAGAGCAGACTTTACGGAGCCAGAAATAGTTTAAACTTGATTAACCGGCACTGCCCGATGCTGCTCTATGAGCAACTTCAAGCAGGCTTTATAACAGGGGGTTGAAAAGAGCCAGGAATTTACCCAAAATGGCCAATAAACTACAAGTTGCTGGTCTGGAACCAATCCTCTAGGGTCAAATAGGTTGCTCAGTGCTCCCCACTCCCACTGGTGAACAAAGAAGCTTCCTCTTATCCAAATAAGGATATGGATAGCACAGGAACTAAGACAAAGCCCAGAGATCAGCAAAATCTGAAGACTGGACTATTCTAGTTCAGAAAAGTGGGAAAACAAGGATATTTTTTGTTTTTTTTCTTTTTTTTACAGAGAAAGGAGAAAAAGATACAGTAACAAACAATAAATGCTATAAAACGGCTAGCACACTTGAGTGTGTTAGCCTAACAATTAAATTAAACAAAAATAACTTTTTAAAGTGCTAACAGTATAAATTCAACACAAGTACAGTAAAAACAATATGCAGAGCTGTTTTTTAAGCGAAATGCAGTCGAGATGCAGTAATTTAAGCGAAAGCCAGAAAAAATACTTATAAATCCAGGAAAGTCACTCTTTCGCTCTCTGCTGCTTGTAGAACTCTGCAGGACACCACGAGGAGCTGTGCTGAGTCTTTTACGGTTGCATGACCACTGTGAATACAGTAGCTGGAGTCAGATATATGGTCTAGGTGGTATTCTTTAGATGGAAGTAAGATGACCTGAAGTCCATTAAGAACTGGTGCTTTATGTCAACACATTTTCTATTTCTGCACTCATGTCTGTATTCATCATTGAAGACTTGAACTGATTATTTCAAAATAAGTTGAGCAATGTAAGAAATACGTGAAGGTTAAACAGTAGCATGAGATAGTACATATCTATCATATATAGATATTATAATTTGCGACTGATAGCTATTTTGTAAGAATGCTGCAAATCTGTTTTCAGCTACTTAAGAGCAGCATGGGAGTTTAGCATTTATTATCTGACCCACGTTAGTCTAACTTGTTTTGTACTTGTATTGCAGATTCTGTTACAATGTATTTGTTGGTGTAAGCAGCTTATGAGGTGAAACATGTGCAACTTGTGCACCGCATTGCAACTGTTTCATTTCTTGTCCCACTCGAGTGTTTTCTCGCTGCAAAACACTATTATTTATTTTACTTTAACTTGTGTTTTATTCCTTAAATTTATTGTTACCATAGTTTCTGCTTACCTGAAACTCTGTCCTTACTGTTATCTTTAATAATTTTAAAATGTATTACAACTGCATGAGTTATTTTAGTGCTGTACAACATGAAGCAATAACTGATTCATATTGTATTTTATACTGGTCTGTGCTAATATATCTTTCCTAATTTGTTTCTATTTCTAGCCAATTCTCTCTCACTGAATCCCTCCTCTTATCTTTCTTTTTTCCCTCACACTTGGCTTACCACCTTATGTCTTCTTTCTTTCCTCTGTTAACTGTCTGTCCTTTTCTACTCGTCCCCTGAATGTAAGATACCTAACCCTACTTGAGTCTCTGTAACCCTGTGTGTACATATGTTTAATGATGACTTTATGTGTAATTGTGCTCTTACTCTTCCTTTTTTTAGGATGGTACTGCTGCTCTGATCTTCAGTGTTTGAACAACCCTTCTACATAGCCAAAACCTGAACTTCAGCTCCTCTACCCAGCCTAATACTGCCTAAAGCATTTTTGTTATCTCAAATTAATGTATGCCCTCACCATTTATTTGCTCTCTCTCTCTCTCTCTCTCTCTTCCTACATTCTGTATGTATTTAAACTCAGTGTAAGCACATCACCAAAGCTGACCCCTTAGCTTTTCCCTTACCCCCCTTTTTATTATATCTTCTGTTTTCTGCTCTCTGGACCCCTCTTAGCAAGTGTGCCTTCTCTCCTTCTACTCCCATCTATCATTTCCCTGTCTCCTCCCATCCCTGTTTTTAGTCCGCAATACCGTGCTCATAAGTTTCTAACCATCCCTCACTCCTTCTATTCACTCAATTCCCCCCTTTGTTTAATGTTTTGCTCCTAGACTATATTACATTCTACTTTCTGTTCCATCTACAGTTAACTGTTTTCCAATAGTTCTATCACCTATTTCCCCCAGCCCATCCTACTTTCTCAGTCTATTCTAAATAATTCTACCACCCATACCCCACCCCCCATTCAACTATTGTTTTATTTACTTTAGTTTTTTTCTTCATTGACACAGTAAAGTCATTTATTTTTTTGTTTGAAACACTTACTGCCTCATTAATTGTTTCTTCAGTTTTACAGTTGCACGAGACTTGTTCCAACCCACTCCATTCGTCCTCACTTTGCTCAGGCTCACTCCACTCCCCTACTTTACCCCCATTACCACCGACCCCCAAATGCACTACATTTATACTCTATATCCTTTGACCACACCCCCTTCTTCCCCTCCCAACTTCCTCTCTACTCATCCAATCAACACTCTCTTCCTCCATACTTAAACTATGACATTTAGAGACTTCTACAGAGTTATAATTCACCACTACTTCTCACAATTGTTCATTCTACTATCTATCTACTCCCCTTGCCTGCCACACAATGTCACCACAAAACTTAAATTCTCCAGCAACTTCCTAGCCATTATTCTTACCACTCGCTTCCTCTATCTAACCTCCATTTCCACATCTTATCAATGCACTCTGACACACAAACATATCCCACCTACCATTACCTGCCACCAAACCATTCACTCTACTACCTATGCTTTCCATGCAACCCTACTCTTTTTAATCTTTCTGCCTACACCTTGCATAAAATAAACATATTCCCACTATCCACCCTACCCCTTAAGGCTTAAACTAAAAGCTACCTCCATCTTAACCACCACATTTCTCTCAACTTTCACATTCTAAACCTATTACTGTCAGGTGAGATTCATCCCAATCCTGAATCTGACCTCAGCTCCTCCCTCCCTCCCTCCCTTCTTACTCCTCCCAACCCCCAATCTCCATGACTTGCACAGCTTCTCAGACTCTCACATCCACTTCCTTCAAAACCTATCTATTCTAACCATGAATATACAAAGTGTCATGAATAAAATTTCAATTTACATGCTTGGATCTCCCTACACACCCCTGATATCCTCACCATCAATGAAACCTGGTTTAAGATGTACATATCCAACTCTGAATTTCTTCCCCCACCTATAACATCTTCTGGCAAGATAGTCTTGGGGAAAAAGGTGGAGGTGTTGCCATTCACTTCTCTAATCAGCTCTCCCTCTACTCTTTCTCTATCTCTCTTAACTTCCACCCTTCTGAAGTACTCATTGTCAATTGCAAATTGAACAACCACAAGAAACTAGCTATTGTTTTTGTCTATATCCTCCCAGGTAGCAACATCCCTATCCTGGAGCTCCTTCTCTCCTGAATCTCTCAGACTATCTCTTATAAAACAGCAATCTTGGGCAATGTTAACATCGACTGGAGTGCCCTTGACACTGATTCCCCTAATGCCTCTGTAAACCTCTATGACGTCTCCCAGCTAATCACAACTCCTACTCATCTAAATAAACACTCCAACTCTGGCTCTACTCTAGACTGGGTCCTCACTTCCAATCCTAATCTCTAGCACAACCCCTCCACCCTACCTGATACCTTAAGTGATCACCACCCACCTTTGTACTCAGACACTCTCCCCAGCTATACAAGTACCCACAATACAAGGACTGCCATAAACTCTCCAGTTTTAACCCTGATTCCTTCAACCACTTGATCTCCACTACTAATTGGTCCTTCGTCTATAGCCTCCCTCACGATAATGCAGTCATGTCATTTAATAATATCTTTCTAGATACACTTAACTTCCTGGCCCCCATTAGGAAAATAGAATCAAAAGCCATTTCATTCCCTGGTTAACAAAAAACACTAAAGCCCTTCTGAACAAGAGAGACTGTATGTGGAAAAAATTGAAAAAATCTAAATCTTCCTCTGATCTTCAAACATACAGAGAGCTCCATAATATAACCAAAAAAATGTCACTCTTGACAAGCAAATTTTTTTTCAAAAAACACTAAACAATCCTCACTCAAACCTCCCACAATGTTGGCAATCTGTTAATAAGCTGCTACACCCTGGAAGCTCCTCATCGCACAACCCATGCTCCAATAGCTCTTCCACTGATACTGCTACCTTTCTAAACTCCTTTTTCATCGACTCTATCCGTGATCTAACTAAAAATAATTCTACTATCCTCCTTACCTCCCCTCCATCTACTCAAACTACCTATTTCTCTTTTAAACCCAGCCTACAGCCTATATCAAATCACTTCTTAACAAACTAAAAGCATGTTCTCCATCAGTGGACAGCCTTCCTCCTCAGTTCCTTAAAATTGCTGCCAATTCTATCGCCTATCCCTCTCCATATTAATAAATATATTCATCAAAGAAAACACTGTACCTGACATCTGGAAGAAATTTTATGTCATTTCCGTACACAAAGGTGGTATATCTACTGACCCCTCAAATTACAGGCCAGTTGCAATTCTATCCTCACTGTCAAAGAATCTAGAAAAATGTATTCATAAACAGATCCTTGATTAACCCCTGCTAGAAAATCTTCTCAGCCCTACGCAGCATGATTTTATCCAAAACACAGTTCTGCTACTGCTCTGACATCCTTCACAAACTCTTTTGCTAACTCTCATGACAATAACACGCTAGTCCCCTGTCTATTTCTGGACCTATCTAAAGCCTCTGATACTGTTTCCCACCGACTACTTCTATCCAAGTTAACTGCCTTTAATATCTCCAACTCTGTACTTACCTCATTCTCCAGCTACCTTTCCAATAGATTCAAAGCAGTTAAATGGCAATGTAACTTGTCCCCCTTCTTATGTGTACATACAGAGGTATCCCAAGGCTCAATCCTTGGACCCCTATTATTTAATATCTTTATTAATGACCTCCACTCTTCTTCTCCACTCTCTTCAGTCATACAATATGCAGATGATTCCACAATCATCTCCTGCTTTGACAATATCTCTCATCTTCACACCCTCACCTAAGAGTCTCTGTACACAATCTAAAAAAATGGCTAACCTCTAACCAACTTCTACTTAAGCCTAAGAAAACTAAACTTCTCCTCGTCCTCCCTAAATCTCTCCAACATCACAATGCTACCTTTATTGTCTCCTCCCTAAATAACACTATCATCACCATGGAACCACATACTAAACTTCTTGGAGTTATTATCAGTTACCAGCTAAACTTCGATCTCCATATTCAGCAGTGCATTAAAAAAAATCATCAAAAGCTAGGCTTGCTTTAGAACCATAAAACATTCCTCACAAATGCTTCTTGGCTCTCCCTTGCACAAGCCTTCCTACTCTCCACCCTACTCTATGCAGCCCCTATTCTTACTCACCTCCAAACCAACCTTCTGTCTAAATTGGAACTTACTTATAATAAAACTGCAAGATTTGCCTCTAATCACCCCTACCACTCACAATACTGCCTACCCTTGAAAAACTTGCAATGGCTGGAATTCATCATCAAATCCTAACACCCCAGCTTCTCATGACTCATGCCATCTTATATAAGCCCTCCTCCTGCCCCTCTCTTTCTTTCCTCATCCATCCCTACACTCCCAGCCATGACCTATGAAGCTCTCAACAGCATCTTCTGCAAGTATATGTGACCAACAAAAACACTGGCAAACTCCTCTATATCTAGTCAGTGGAAAATGACTGGAATAAACTACCACTTGGTGTGAGATTTATCCAAAACCCTAACTCTTTTAAAACAACACTAAAGGATATCCTTCATAAGTCATGGTCATGCTTATGCAATCACCCAACATAACCCTCTCTTCCTCCTCCTACTCTTTACTCAACTAATCCTCCAGCAGCAACCATTTTCTGTCTCTGTCTCTCTGACAGATCTACTGTCAGGTCTTCTCACAGCCGACAGATTCTGTACACTTGGATAGTGATTTGTGCCTTGACTGTCCCCTGTAGATAGTGTACATTAACAATTTATATGTTCCACTTTATTTTTTGCATGTGTAGTGACCTTTATCTTAGTATCATTCTCTTAGTATTGTATGTTACTTTTGTACCTCAATTGGCCTTCATGTTTTTTTTCTCTGATAAGTTGTCACAGTTTAGTGAAAATTTAATGGGGGAATTTAATAAAGCCTACATGGATTATATTCCATGTAGGCATAGTGGCACACTGCTTACATGCAAGTAAGCAGGTTTGCTATCCAGGAAACAAAGCTGAGGGGCATGCATGAGCCCGCCAACCTGAAAGTGTCTGTGGCATGCAAATCACCTCATAAGCAGGTGAATTGCATGCAAGTGAGGGTGGTAGAGTTATCCAGCAAGCAGATAAGCTGTCCTGCAGACCCTGTGTTGGTGTCCAAAATGTACATAATAATTTCTGTGTACAGGATGTGAAACTGAGAACAGGGGCTGTAAAAAACTAACCACTGTGTGTCCAAAGCCTAATAAAAAATAATTTTAAATATTTTTTTAATAATCAGATTATGTTTGCATGGCACTCCGCAGTGCGTAAACATGCTGTTAAGAAAAAAAAAAATTAAAAAAGTGTAAAAATGAATATTAGTAGTATTTGACAGTAATGCATTATAGGACACTGTGTGAAGTATGTACAGTGGTGGACTGCTGTGGTTGCTAATGAGACAGGGCCTAGAACCATATACTTTCCAGGTTATTTGCTTGGATCTCTATGCAAATGAGCTGGGGTTACTGAATAGCACACATGGGTATCTATGTCTGCAGATCCCATCCATGTAGGCAGAGAATCATGTTGGTGTCCACTGAAGAGGTAGCTAGGTAGCTGACATCAAAAGGGGGTGTGTCTGCATCCTTTTAAGCTCATTGGAGCACAGTGGTTCCTGTTTGCATGGTGTGCCCCTCTGCTAAGCAGGGGTGTGTACAGTGTCTGCTAAGCTTTGTTTACCTTTGGGGCACATGTTTCAGTGGCTTTGGGCATGTTCACGTGGCATGCCACTGTGCTGAGAGTGACCTTTCATGGGAGCATGTACGATGACTTCTCAGCATTGCTTACCTTTGTGGATCATGTTTGCGCAGCACACTACAGTGCTGAGCGAGAAAGGCTGTTAAAAAAAATCCATTTGAACGAGGGTGATTAACAGTCCTTAATGATGTAATTGGCAGGTGAAATGCATCATAGGTAGCCAGTCACAAAGGCTGCGCTTACAGTAGAGCACGATAAAGGCTGTAGAAACCCTACAATCTGATTTTACTCCCACATACTCTGCACCAATGGAGTACAGACTTGGGACTTTTAATTGAAGAAATGCTAGGGGCTGCTGCAGCTCTGCATATGTATGTGCTAGATGGTGATGTCAATGCTGCTACTGTTGCTGATCATAGGCCTAGATTGAGAAGGAGAAGAGTGTTCAGGCCCAGGGTAACCTACCAAGAACTACATGAGCTGGAGATTGTAGACAGCTACAGGGGGGACAGGGACATACTACAAGAACTCACTGAGCTCTGCCGACCTCAACTCAAATCCAGAGTCAACAGAGGGGAATCCATCCTAGTGGAAACAAAGGTATGTGTAGTTCTTAAGAATACTAGCTATGGATACATTCCAAAGACCAACTGGAGACATGATGGTGGTCTCACAGGCATCAGCAGCCAGGGTACTCCACCAGTTCCTGGATGCCATGCTACCACATGCCTCTGAGCGCATTTATTTTCTGAGGCAAGGGTAGCAGTATGTAACACTTTTACTGTGTAGCACACTACCCTGAGGTACTGGGTGCTATAGCTTGCACTCATGTGCACATCAAGGCAAAACCTGGTGAGGAGGGTAGAATCTATGTTAACAGCAAGGGGTACCACTCCATCAACTACCAGGTGTGTGCAATACCCAGGGCATAATCATGAATGTATGTGCTGGCCACCCTGCCAGCTATCTTGACTCCCATATCTGGCATACATCATAGCTGTACCAGATGTTTGCTGGGGGAACATCCCACAAGGCCATTTACTGGGAGATGCTGGCTACCCACTGGAACCATGGATGATGACTCCCATCAGAAATGCATACACACCCACTGAAAATGCCATAGTGAGGCACACGCACAAACTAGGAACATCAGAGAGCATGTGTTTGGGCTGCTGAAGTCATGGTTCCAGTGCCTTGATATATCTAGTGGAGCCATGCAGTACTCTCCAGCCACATGTGCACACATGTTAACAGTATGTGCCATGCTACATAATAGGATCCTGCAGAAACAGCTGCAGCAGGATCTGCAAAGGGGAGGGATACACAGCAACCCACCATTGCCTAGGTACCCACAGCCACACCCAAAGAGGACTTGGAGGGGGAGACCCCTGATGTTGTCCCAGTAGGCAGATATAGGAGTGCCCAGTATGCCCTGGTCTTGGCCAAGAGACAATGCATAGCACATGCACTGACAAGCTAGGGCCCTGGGACTGACAGCTTACTCGGACTCACATACATATTAGTAAAAATGATGCCAGCCAGCCCACACAACCTGTACCTCACCATGTATTGGCTGTGGACTGTGTGCAGCAAACTACATGTCGGTCAACTGCTGCATTTGCAAGGTAAATCACACAGCTAATCACCATTTGTAAGAGGTACTAGAATATGGTAGCATATGTATGAACCTGCTGCATGTATGCAAGGGAATATAGTGGGCTACTGGGCTACATGCAGAGATCTAACAGCAACTTGGGACAACAGGTACTCTGTCCAATAGTATGTGCTGTGCCTCATAATAGTCACTAGGCCACATGACTGGAAACCCTACTACATTATTCAAGGGAGATGCCAAACAGTGAGGGTCACAGAACAGTTGCACAACTGTATATACCAGTAGAGCATGGGCTGGTCATCCCCCACTCCAACTTATCAGTATACCCATACAATTGCTGTAAGCAGTATATTTGCAATGATACATCAGCAGACCACTAAATTCCAGGGCTGTGACTTAAAACCTGGCCACATATCCTATATCACACATAACACAGAGGTGACAGTGTTTGTCTGTATGCTGTTGATTGTGTTATGAATGACACATCCCTGTCTGGCAGCCTGTGGGACTCAGTATGCTAGGGACATTAGCATGAGTGATGGTGTTGATGGCTTGAATCTGGCAATAGCCACATGTTTTGCATTTGAGGTAGTTGTATGGTGGTATTCTCACAGACTGTCATAACCCCTCAATCTGTTACTGCAGGAAAGCTGGACAAAGCCAGAGTGAATGAGAGGACAAAAGGCCAAACATACAGACAGACATTATAAGTAACCTAGAAAGTGGCTAGTATAACAGCAGGTTGTAACAATTCAGATTATCTGCAGGATATAAAGGCCATCACTTAAATGTCGGTAGTTACAACAATTCAGTGACTGCATTTTACAGTATAGCACCAGAAAACCAAAAATGCATGAGGAACAGAGTGGACATAAGGGGGGAAATGCTGGACATTCTGCAAAAACATGCACAGGGAGATGTATGCAGACTGTCACCCTGTTTGTAGTGTTACATCACATACCTCAGTCACATTCATACCTCTCAACCTCTTACAGCAAGAAGTCTGGTTAAACCCATGAATAAAAGTGGGACAGAGGCCCACAAATAGGGACAAGTTTTACATATTGCTCTTACAAACGTAGAAAGTTGATAGAATAACAGGTCTTGCATTAGCATGACTCCCCTGATGTGTATGAAGTCTGAAACTCAAATGTCTGTCATTATTTATTAATGTCAATCTTCAATGCTTTGCCACTAATTTGTCAAAAATTACAATGCTATAAAAAATGGACCAAAAATCTAGAGATTCTGTGAAGCTCTGTACATTCAAGAGGTATGAGTCACATATTAAGGTCAGCAAACAGCCAGGGAATGCCTTGGGCAATATCAGGGCAGGGCTGTACTGTGGTAACAGGTGCAGCAGCCAATGTCCTGCAGCACACATAATCCCGGATTGGAGTACAGGTAACTCTGGCCTGGAGTCAACTTGTAAGCACTGACAGTCACGCTGGGCATGCTTCTGCACTTATCTATCTTGAGCCCAAGTCTGTTAACTCTTCCGCCCAAAGACCTGCTATGTGGAAATATGTCTGTACACACATACAGCTACTTATACATATCTGTCTCTCCCTATCCCCCTCATGCTTGATTAGTATATCTATTAGTATGTGGCACACACACACACACACACACACACACACACACACACACACACACACACACACACACACACACATATATATATATATATATATATATATATATATATATAAAACAAGATATACCCACACACACACACACACACACATACACACACACACACAGTTATTTATATATATATATATATATATATATATATATATATATATATATATATAGTACAACAATACATAGAATCTCCACATATATCTACAGAACACATTTACATAATGTGCACACAACAGTTAAGGAGACATCCCTGTTATACATATTTATATAGATATGTGTGGGGATGTACAAATGTCCCCACATAACCCAGAATACTGGGGTTATCTGCACTTATACATCACAACAAATGCCTGATAGAACCACAGCAAGGTTGCAACAGTACATAATTCACTCACCCACAGACCCCTGTGTCTGCAGAATGTCACACTGTAGACAGACACAGGTGAGCAGGTGGTGTAATATACAATGGTTGCAACACATGCCTTGGACAGGCCATATTGTCCCTGACCACATGGCTGCCTATCAAAACTGCAAACAACTACATATGGCCATACTGGTAACTGTACATGTATAGCAGGGATATTACCAGGTATCCCACTCCTAGGACACTAGATACAATAACAGTACCAGGCAGTATCACACTGCAGGCCACACATGCTGTTTGACACAAGGCCAATTTACATACTCCACAAGTACTGTGTCTGCATCCACGTGTACAATAGACATAACCTGTGGCACTTGTGATAAGAACTGTGAGCTGTAGTGCGTAATAGTAGATATGTAGGGGTTCTAATTTCACGTCATCCAATGTGTGTATGTGTGAGTGTGTGTGTGCGTGTGTGTGTGTGTGTGTGTGTGTGTGTGTGTGTGTGTGTGTGTATGTATGTTTGTAAATATATCGCCCTGCAGCACTACAGACATGCCTATCTGGCCAACCTCTGTGCAATAGGTATGCATTAATTTTAAGGCCCTGTGACTAGCAGCTGGCCTCTACTTTGGCCTCTTTTACAAGGCCTGCCGATGTCATCCACATTAAGAGCACTGGCTGACAGTCTAATGTCAGATAAACTCTGTGGCACATGTGATAAGTACTGCAAGCTGTTAGTGTGTAATAGTAGATAAGTAGGGGTTTTAATATTGTATCATCCAACCTGTGTGTGTGTGTGTGTGTATGTAAATATATCTCCTTGCAGCACTACAGACATGCCGACCTGGCCTATCCCTGCGCAATGTTTATGCATTTTAAGGCCATGTGACTATCTACTGGCCTCTACAATGGCCTCCTTTACAAGGCCTGCAGATGTCATCCACCTTAAGAGTGCTGGCTGAGAGTTTAAGATCAGATAAACTCCATGGCACATGTGGTAAGTACTAAGAGCTGTATTGTGGAATAATCGATAGGTAGGGATTGTAATCTCACATTGGCCAACTCTAAGTGTGTACGTGTTTAAATATATCTCCTTACATCACAACAGACATACCCATATGGGCTACCACTTTGCAAAGGTATGCATTTTATGGCCCTGTGACTGGCTGCTGGCCTCTAAATTGCCCTCTTCAACAAGGCCTGCTGATGTCATCCACCTTAAGAGCACTGGCTGACAACCTTATATCAAATAATTTCCATGGCGCATGTGATAAGTACTGCAAGCCGTAGTGTGCAATAATAGATAGGTAGAGGTTCTAATCTCACATCAGTCAACTCTGTGTTTGTGTGTGTATAAATATATCCCCTTACAGCACTACGGACAGGCCCATATGGGCTATCTCTCTGCAATGGTTAAACATTTTATGTGCATGTGATTAGCTGCTGACCTCTAAATTGCCCTCCTCCACATAAACATAACTGATGTCTGCCACTTTCTAGATTTGTGCATTCAGTAAACCCAGGTGACACAGACTGAGGGTAGCAGAGCTTGTCACAAAGTATGAATGCATGATTATACTGACTGCCCCATTGTACCAGATATGCTGTTATACACATTTGCACCTAGGGAGCCATGAACATATACTGCCTTACCTTACTGATATCATATTTCTGCTGTGCCACCATGCCATACTGTGCAACAGTGTTGCCACCATGTCTCCATTGTTTAACCCCTCAGACTCCTGGAACAGACACATACACAGGTGTGTGACACACCTGTCATTCTGTAACACTACTTCCAGTCTAACATCATGCAACAAAGATACACAACGTAGTCATGACACATGTCAGCATACAATGCCGGTAGTGGCCCACAACAAGTGCCATGGCAAAACAGTATTGCCCTACACAAGTACATATAAAGTAATATAGCCACTCAGTGCATCAGACACATATTTGCATTTCCCTGCACGAATGGCAGGGATGGGGCAAATGTATCATCACATGCACAGGATGTGGTGTGGGGGTGCCAGAGGCCTAGGCTGTGCCAAACAGGTGATAGCATGTATTTGAGTCAGGAAGGGGTGCTGGTTAGATGGGCCATGAAGCTGTGCTGTGTGTGTCTGCTGGTGACCTGCATGTGACAGTGCTATTTGAGTGTGTGCGTCTACACAGTCAAACCCAGTGCTAGCCCTACATGTGTGTATGTTGGACAGCTATGGACCGTACATGGTAGAGTGGACAGTTCACCATCTTTGGCCATGAACACGTGAACTGGATCTGCCAGCAGTAGCACTGGCACCAACATGCCCAAGGTCAGATGTGGTGCTAGTACCTGATGGTGACTGCAAAATAATGGGGTTGTGTCCCCCACAGGCCTGCCCAGGGCCACGTGCCCATGGCCTGCTAGATCATGGTGTGGACAGCATGCTTCTCTCTGTAGCACTGTAGGTACTGCCATTAGAGGAGCGTGGCTTTACATGGCCACATAGACTCCCTGCAGATGGTGTTGCTGACCTTCATCCACGAGCCCGATGCCCAACTCCAACCAGATGTTCCAGCACAAGACATTGTGCAAAGACAGACACTCTCTCAGCCCACCATCTATCCACTACATCAGTGGACTGATTCAGGGTGTCGTCTTTGTGGTGGAGGCAGTCATGGATGTCTGGTGTTGCTTTCAGAATGTGCCTGTGCCTCCATGATAGACCAAAATATGTGGCAAGTGTCCCATGATGTGACACCTGCAATAGTGGTGGATGGACAGCAGTCCTCCTATGATCACCTCTGTCGATCCGCATGTGTGAGACCTCGCCAGCTCTCCGGCTATGGCCATTGTCCACACTCATTGGTGCCATAGTTGTCACATTGTCCTGTTCAATGTTGCCACCCTCTGACTGTCCAATATCTGTGGCCTCTGGGGACTGGTATGTCTGGCCATACTGACTGTGTGCAGTGACAATGGAGGTAGAAGAGGGATGTCAACTTCTGGGACAGATTCAGCCACTGACAGCCCCACCTGTGCCTCACTATGGCCACCATCATCTTCAGTATCTGATGACACATTGACATCAGGTTGTGAGGGGGACAGACTCTGACCCCCTGGTCACCCGTGAGAAGCAAAGTAACAGCAGCACATTACTGCCTGCATTATTATGTATGGCAATCCACACAGACATATACAGATGAAGATCCACAACTGCACTACAAGTCCCACATCTTCACATCTCTGCTCCCATCCACAACAGACAAGCTCACAACAACATACACAGACAAGTCAGGCCCATTATAACATGCACTTCAGCCACATCCAGTTAACGATGCAGTACAATACACCTGTAAGATAAGCAATATGACTGTGTACGTGAAAGAACTAACATAAAACCCAGTATGCCTATATTGATAATGATATGTCAGTAGTAGTATCACTGCCTCAGGTATGTACCATCTCTCTGTTGTGTTTGAACATTCATCTTGGAGTACTTGCCTCATGTATAGCAGGCTGCATAGTTGCTCATAACTATAAGTGCAAATGTGTTAATGTTTGTACAATTACACACTTGTGATTACACAGTCTATGTACTGTAGTTAACTGTTCCAGAATGAAGCATACAAATATCCTACTCTGGCTAAGCACAACAGTTGTACATAGGGCAAAGTGGCAGCCCTTAACTTTCTTAGGGTATATATGATCCTTAAAACAACAGTATCACACTTACCAGGTACAGGATCACAGACTTGGGCCACACCTAACAGGCCTATGAAAAGGTGAGGGATAGGTATTGTCAGCACCACCAACTGTTGCAGCACTGCAAGGTAATTTGTGCATATATCCACACATACAGTAGCTACTGTGATAATGGCTCTATAGGTGACATTCTGAGTACGTGTGCACAGCTGAGCATAAAACCCAACCCCTCCTCTAATGGAGATAGACCTGACACCTATGAACTGGTATGTACAGCCTGCCACAATGACTGATAACGTATTACACTGGTGAACACACTAAGCTTACCTGGATGGTCCTCTCCTGTGGGTAATGGATGCCTGGGAGCTGTTAGTTGTTCCTAGCTTCACCAGAAATTCCACTGCGGCTGAGAGTGGTTGTTCTGTTGCAGGCCCTCCACCAGTGGTGGCATGATCCCTGGCAACAGCAGCTGCCCTTTGTCAAACAGCATGTGCCAACTGTGGCCTGATGTTGGACCTACTCATAGGTCCTGTCCAGTTTGCAAATCTGATTGACAGCCTACACAAGGTCTGCCCCCAATGCTGCCCACTGTTCCTAATTGTGCCTACATCTGGACAACAAGATCTGATGGTGTTGTCTCAGTCCATCCAGTATATTGTCATTCTCCGCAGTTGAGAAATGTGCATGTCTCTTGTGGTACGTGGTTCCTGAAAGACTACAAGAGGGGAACACATTACAGAACCAGATACGTGGGCACCCACTATGTATAGATCCAGCACACCCAGAATGGCCTGAACTATCCACTGCTCCCTCCCAAGTCATACCCCACAGTCTGGCAAGACACAACATGTGTGGTTATCACCAAGATAGTAGCAATACTGAGGTATGTCCCTGTGTACTATGATAGATTCTGCTGTATGTTCCTACACCCATCACTGCAGTCTACTGTGGTGAGTTCTCTATGGGCAAACTCCCACTAATATGTCATGCAGCCACTGTCAGACAAATAGCAGTGTGCTATTACAATGACTAAATGGGGATAGTCCAGTAACACCAGTGTGCCACAATGACAAAGAGCAAGGGAAACCTGCTATAATATATGTTCCCTGTAGCATCATACCTCTCATCTATACAGATGTTTGCAGATTGTCAAGATGTTTTCCCACAGTCTTGGTCATTTTCACAAAAACCTGTGTATTTCTAACAAATGGTTGGCCAATCACTGATGGCTGATATGAGAAAATAAAGACAGACATCTGAGTATCACTCATTATACCCTTCAGAACACAGTTATACTACAGTAATATCAGTTAATCTATTCATGTTCATACTTTGTACGAGCAATACATAAACACTGTTGCTGTGTTTGTGCCTTTATCACCCCATTGATTATGGCTTTGTCCTGAGTTCTTGCTGTAGGAGGTTGACAGGTATGTTAGGCATAGCTCTCAACCAAACAGGTACAAATGTCAACAGAAAAAGGGACTTAGCCAGAGTACATCAGGGACATTCAGGGACATTTTTACAATGTTAGAACTAATTATGTGAGACATGGATAGAATGAGAGGAGGTGAATTAAAGTACATCATTTGATGTGACAAGGGTGTAGACCCTCCCTTATTGTCACTATGTACTATGTGTAATCCACTAGCTTTCCTACAGCAGCCAACATTTGTAGGTGGGATTGACAGGGACATAGCTAAGATGTGATTGAAATCAGGGACAGTTGAGAGGCCTGTCTCTAGGTGTAGGACAGCCGTGTATCAATGACATTTCATTAACATAGCTCTAAGACAGGCTTACTGTTGTAATCCCTATTTCCCATACCCCCATCCTCCCATCTGCATCCTGTTATATGGAGAAATCTATTACATACCTGGTGGGGTGGAGTACTCTTTTGTTGAACTTTGCTTCCAGTAATCTTTTGATAATACACTCTCTCTGTGTGTTAAGTTTCTTACAAACCTGTTTCCCATAACCAGCTGCTTGCCTTTTTAAGGTGCTGTTGATTAGCAGGTAATTGCCTCTGCAGCAATCTGTGGCTCAGAATTGCTACTATAACTGCAGTCAAAACAGTTGTATTGCACTATCACTAGCCAATGACATGCCACCACAGTGCAATATATAAGGCCTTCATGTAGGCCTTTGCCCCTGTCTGAGTTTTTGAGATGGGCATTACTAAGCTGTGGAGACTAGAGCATCACTGACGGTAGGTACAAACACCATCCACTTTGGACAAACACCACCCACTTTAGAGATGTACGACATATGTCCACAGTTAAGCCTCATATGTGTAGTCAGTGTCCCATACCATTGTGGTCATCTGGCAGTGCACTAGCAATCATTGTGGGCTGAGGTCAGTAAGGGAAGAGACACGTGTGTGTCACACTTCATACCAGTCAGACTATGCATGCTACTTCAATAGCTGTTATTCTATCAACTTACAATCTTTGTAGGGGCAAACTGCTAAACATATCCCCATCTCTGAGCCTTTACTCCACACTCCCCCAGCAGGTATGGCTGTGTCCAGATCCCTTGTTCTAGGGGGTGAAAGTTATGGTAGGTCTGTAGCAGCTACATTTACATACAGCTGTATATGCTACAGGCTGCAGCAGCAACACATAGGGGGAGTGTGAACACTTTGATGGACAGCAAGCTTTATGTGTAACTGTGTCAGTTGTGCCAGGTCTGTCATTACAGCAGAGCCAGGGCAAGGGGATTCTATACAGTGCAATGAGGGCATGTGCTTAAGGTACGTCTGTTATGCAACAGAGCGACAAACAGAGTAATAGGCAGCATATAGTTAGGCTATATAGACATGTACATTGTGTCTCTGTCTGCAAGTCTTTGTCTTGAAAAACTGGATAGCAGGTAAGTAGCAGCAACCTGTGTGGAGTAAGATTGTATGACTCAGTCATTACTTGCTGTCATCACACTAATGTAACTGAAGTGCAACACAACACTAGATTCGAACCCAGGACAGTGTGTGACAAAATGTACTTCATGCAAGGCATTTAACAGACTGAGCTACTGAGACACTGCAAAAGCATATGTATTTGCAAGATATATGTGCACATATACAGGCTGTGAGAAACATTTCTACATTCCTGAGTATGTGCATGGCTTTATATGGTTGTATTTCTGCAACAGAGTCCCAGTTGTACATCTACTTTGCCATTGCTGCCTTAGCAGGTGTCTTTCCACAAGCTGCAGATAAAAGGACACATATACCTGCTATTACAGGCCTCATGTACATCCATTAATATGTCTTCATTAGTATTTATTATTGCACCAGAGTCCAGGGTACACTCCCAGTTTTCACATTAGTTTTTTTTATTTCAATTACATGCATAATGACTACAAGTAGCAAGTAATATGTTTTGCTGGAAACACCATTTAATTTATTGTCTGTGTAGCATGGTGGGTTAATGCAGTGGATTATAATTAAAAGGGGCCTGGGTTTGATGCTTAGCAGAGGTGTTTATTTTCTAACACTGTAATAGACACATATAGACATTTAAGCTGAACTAAGCGAAGTGGCGCAGTGAGCCGCTCCACGCAAATTCATGCAAAGCCACACTAAAAAGATATAAAGAAAAGAAAAAGGGGTGATGGTCAAGTGGAGAAATGGGGGAAAGCAAGGGGGAAAAACAATGTGATAGGTGGGTAAGGATGTGCAGGATGGGTGTAGGAAAGAACTATAGCTATCCATTTCTTGTACAGCAACAGCTGTGCATTTTGACAGGTTTTATAGATTAATTTGGACTGTCAAACCCCAGAGAGAGGGGTGAGGACAACATAAATGTGTTGTCAAGCCAATTGGACCGAATTAGTTGTGTCCAGTGGACACGTGAAAAATAGAGAACTATAAATAGGTGATATCTTTATTTGTACGACATGTGCCCATTTTTTTTAAGGAGATTGTGGAATGTTGGGGAAGGGACATAGGTACATGTGGGGAGATAAGTTAGGTAGGAAAGGATGCAATAGCAGACAGACAAGACAGGCAAGACAGCAGATAGGGGTGGTGTGTGACAAATGAGGGGGGTAAACACCTTGGATGAGGAGGATGCTGTAGAATCGGAGTCACATTTGCCTCCAGATGCAGCAGTATGACTAAAATACCTACCCATGGACAGTGAACACTGCTCCTTCACTGCTCTGATGATGGCTGTGCTGGAGGCTGGCTGGCAGGGCCAGCCTTTCCCACCAGGTTGGCCAGTGTGCCCTCAATCTGGCACAGGTGACGTTCATAGGTCCAACCATGACCAACAGTTCTTATTGGGTGACTGCAGCCCCACCAGCACCACTTCTAAGGTGACGGCTGGCCCCATCCCCTGAGGTAGTTCCATCCAATGGCACAGGTGGTGCAGGGGCAGTGGAGGGGGCACCACTGGCCTGGGTCCCAGATGTGCTAGGACCCAATACCATGGCCAGTTGAGGCAAGGTAGAAGGCTCAGCAGGAACTGGCCTACCCAGAAGGGGTTGTGGTGATGGAGGTATGGCAATAAGTATGGGTTAGTTATGAACAAAACATAGTTAATAATTACAGCATGCAAAAATAGTAGAAATACCTAATTACATGTCAATGCTTATTAGGTGAAACACAACAATCAATGACACAACAGTCAGTATGTTCACAGCATGCCAGTAACAGTTACAGCAAAAGGCTAACAAAATAAGTAATCCAACAAGATATGTTAATATCCAACCATTATAATGCATAACATAATAATAATAATAATAATAATAATAATAATAATAATAATAATAATACACATGCCCCAAAATACAGTTAATTTAACAACATATGTTAATAGTAAGCCATAACCAATGGATAACAATAATAAATAAATGAAGATAAGGGGTGGGGAAAGAGAGAAAAACAGTCCACTTATACCATTATAGACTATTTGCTTGACAACAGCACTACAATCTACTTTACGGATCTCTCCTTTCTTTATGTGCACAAATGTCCTATAGCTGCTGTAGCCCATACATACCTCTCAAGCTATTCACATACGAGAGTATGGACCAAGCAGCAACAACTGCGGGTACACAACTGCACAGAACACTTGCACATCAGGTGGACCTATATGACTACCAAGGTGTACTTGTACTATGGGCAGATGTAGTGATAATTTGCAATTTACGCAACCATTCCAATGGTAATCCTGTGACAGATGGATTGTGCACCACTAATTACATTACTTGACAGTGTGACACTTGCGAGACATGTATGTGTACAGTACAAAAGCTAAATAACTATCATGCCTTGCTTGGCAGTCATGGAGTAGAACCCAATAGCAGTGACTGCAGAAGACATCTGCATGAAATGTATGAAGTGGCTGCAGGAACTTTGAACAGACACTCAAGGCATACAGCCATACCAAAATTACACATTGTATTTATTTCATTTTATTTTATTATTATTATATGTATTTCCTTTATGTTATGCTGTGCTTTCACATTCTTGCTAATGATTTTAACAGTCTGTAAAATCTAAACATGTAATTATTTACTCATAATATGGGCTACCTCACCCATTTACCTGTAGCTACTGTGGAGAGAGAATCTGAAACATTGCATGACTGATACTGTAATATTTAGTGCAACCTAGCACTGGATTCGAATCCTGGTCTGTGTATGGCAAATGTACTACAGACAGAGCATTTAACAAATTAGTGCATCACTACTGACTACTTACTAAGTGATGTTTGCCTACAGCTCACCTGGAATCACTATATGACCTGGTAGTAGTACTACAATAATAGACTGCAGTGACACTAGAACACACATGCATGAAATACAAGCATAACAGAGATAGTAGGTAATCTATACATTAGTATATAGAATGCAGGTGTACACAATATATTGCTATTGGTTTGAAATATCTGTAAAGTCAACTAACAATATCAGATCATGGAGTGGGCTACCTCACCCATATACCTTCCTAGCCTGCTGTTTGTTGATGACAAAACATTATGTGAACAATATTGGCCTAGAAACGGCCTTGAATGGTACTGTATGTGTTAAATAAGACATATGGCAGCCATTACATTTGCAATTATAGCTGTTACACTGTTATACTTGACTGCAGCACCTTAGCTTAGAGTCTGAATGCATACAGTTGTACTGCAATGGTTAAAATAAGACAATCCTGATGTATACAATTTAGCTTGGTGTTATTGGTATTGATTCATGTGTTATTGCAGAACAGTTGACATTATTCATTTCTTGAAACACAGCTCTAATTGCACACTTATTGAACTAGACTATACACTTTATTGTATATACCTTAATGTAGTTTCTGGTGTTGTTTCAAGTTTTTATTGGACAGCAGTTGTCATTATTCAGGTTTTGCAATATAGGTCTACTTCCACAGTTATTGTACTACAGACTTTATTGTATATACATTAATGCAGGTAATGGTATTCTTTTATGTTTTTTATTGCTCTACAGTTGGCATTATTCATTTATTGCACTTCAGCTCTAAGTCCACATTTATTGCAATACAAACTTTACTGTATATATTTTATTGCAGTTAATGCTTTACTCTTTCTTGCTTATTTTACTACAGTTAGCATAATGTTGTTCATTCATTTTTATTGACGATGACCAAAGACATCATGATGAGGAAGTTGACTGGCTAAGGTGTGTCCAGCTGTGGCTGATCAGGCCGATGCAGACTCGGAAAGGTCTGCCACAAGTTGGGCCCTAGTGGTCTGTTGGATTGGTTGACAAAGAATTGGCTCTGAATTTATACAGCTCACGCTTCCTCTGCACTTCTGCAGTCCTGTGCTGCTCATAGGAAGCAGCACCTTTGCTGATGCAACTTCGCCAGGCAAGGCGGTCTTGTGCTAGGGTTTTCCATGAGTCTGGGTCAATGCCAAAGCTCTTCAGAGAAACTTTCAGTGTGTCCTTGAAGTGCTTTTGATGCCCGCCTTGTGTGGGTTTGCCTCACACAAATTCACCATGGAACAATCTCTTGGGAGATGTGTGTCTGACATATGTACAAGGTGGCCTGCCCACCTGACTTGTGCTCCCTTCAGCAGTGTATAGATACTTGGCAGTCCAGCTTGAGAAAGGACGACTGTATCTGGAACTTTGATCTGTCGGGTAATTTTCAGCAGCCTTCTTAAGCAGTTCATATGGAAGCGATTCAGCTTTTTGGCATGACCCTCATACACAGTCCATGTCTCACAGGCATACCATAATGGGCATTATGATTGTCTTGTACACCTCCAGTTTTGTGGACATTTTGATGCCTCTCTTCTCCCATGTTGATTCCTGCAGCCCTCCAAATGTGGAGCTTGCCTTGGTGATGCATGTGTCTACCTCATCGTCAGTGTTCACAAATCTGGAGAGTGTGCTGCCAAAGTATGTAAACTTGTCAACAAACTTCAGCATTTCACCTTCAGTTGGTTCTGCATACATCTTCTGCAGTGTGGGCTGATAAAAGACCTCAGTCTTCTTGTATTGATCGTGAGACCAAAGTTTCTGCAGGAAGTGGAAAAGCAGTTCATACATTGCTGCACATGGGCCTCTGTGGCAGCGTTGAGTGCACAATCATCTCTGAACAGGACATCATGCACTAAATCCTCTCCGAACTTGATTGTGGCCTGTAGCCTCCACAGGTTGAAGAGCCTGCCATCAGTCCTGTGTCTGATGTTGATGCTGGTTTCTTCATCATCGCAGAAGCCATCTGACAGCATGGCTGAAAACATCATGGTGAAAAGCATGGGTGCCAGTACACAGCCTTGCTTGACTCCGTTTGTAACTGGAAAGGCATTGGTTCATGTGTTATTGCAGAACAGTTGGCATTATTCATTTCTTGAAACACAGCTCTAATTGCACACTTATTGCACCAGCACTATAGACTTTATTGTATATACATTAGTGCAGTTTCTGGTGTTGTTTCAAGTTTTTATTGGACAGCAGTTGTCATTATTCAGGTTTTGCAATATAGGTCTACTTCCACAGTTATTGTACTACAGACATTATTGTATATACATTAATGTAGGTAATGGTATTCTTTTTTGTTTTATTGCACTACAGTTGGCATTATTCATTTATTGCACTACACCTTTAAGTCCACATTTATTGCAATACAAACTTTACTGTATATACTTTAATGCAGTTAATGCTTTACTGTTTCTTGCTTATTTCACTACAGTTAGCATAATGTGCATCTGTTGTTATCATTGATGAACAAAGACGTCACGATGAGGAAGTTGACTGAGTAAGGTGTGTCCTGCTGTGGCTGATCAGTCTGATGCGGACTCGGAAAGCTCTGCCACATGTCAGGCACGAGTGGTCTGTTGAATTGGTTGACAAAGAACTGTCTGTGAATTTATACAGCTCACGCTTCCTCTGCACGTCTGCAGTCCTGCACTGCTCATAGGAAGCAGCACCTTTGCTGATGCAACTTCGCCAGGCAGGGCAGTCTTGTGCTAGGGTTTTCCATGAGTCTGGGTCAATGCCAAAGCTCTTCAGAGAAACTTTCAGTGTGTCCTTGAATTGCTTTTGATACCCACCTTGTGTGGGTTTGCCTCACACAAATTCACTATGGAACAATCTCTTGGGGAGATGTGTGTCTGACATATGTACAAGGTGGCCTGCCCACCTGACTTGGGCTCTCTTCAGCAGTGTATAGATACTTGGCAGTCCAGCTTGAGAAAGGACAACTGTATCTAGAACTTTGTTCTGTCAGGTAATTTTGAGCAGCCTTCTTAAGCAGTTCATATGGAAGCGATTCAGCTTTTTGGCATGACCCTCATACACAGTCCATGTCTCACAGACATACAATAATGGGCAGTATGATTGTCTTGTACATGTCCAGTTTTGTGGAAATTTTGATGCCTCTCTTCTCCCACGTTGATTCCTTCAGCCCTCCAAATGTGGAGCTTGCCTTGGTTATGCATGTGTCTACCTCATCGTCAGTGTTCACAAATCTGGAGAGTGTGCTGCCAAGGTATGTAAACTTGTCAACAAACTTCAGCATCTCACCTTCAGTGGTGATAGTTGGTTCTGCATACATCTTCTGCAGTGTGGGCTGATACAAGACCTCAGTCTTCTTAGTATTGATTGTGAGACCGAAGTTTCTGCAGGCAGTGGAAAAGCAGTTCATACATTGCTACACATGGGCCTCTGTGGCAGCGTTGAGTGTGCAATCATCTGTGAACAGGAAATCATGCACAACATCCTCTCCAACCTTGATTGTGGCCTGAAGCCTCCACAGGTTGAAGAGCCTGCCATCAGTCTTGTATCTGATCTTGATGCTGGTTTCTTCATCATCGCAGAAGCCATCTGACAGCATGGCTGAGATTATCATGCTGAAAAGCATGTGTGCTAGTTCTCAGCCTTGCTTGACTCCATTTGTAACTGGAAAGGCATTGGTTTATGTGTTATTGCAGAACAACTGGCATTATTCATTTCTTGAAACACAGCTCTAATTGCAGACTTATTGCACTAGCACTAAAGACTTTATTGTATGTATCTTAATGCAGTTTCTGGTGTTGTTTTGAGTTTATATTGGACAGCAGGTTAGGTTTTGCAATATAGGTCTACTTCCACAGTTATTGTATTACAGACTTTATTGTATATACATTAATGCAGGCAATGGTATTCTTTCATATTTTTATTGCACTACAGTTGGCATTATTCATTTATTGCACTACAGCTCTAAGTCCACATTTATTGCAATACAAACTTTACTGTACATACTTTATTGCAGTTAATGCTTTACTCTTTCTTACTTATTTCACTACAGTTAGCATAATGTTGTTCATCCGTTGTTATCGATGATGACCAAAGACATCACAATGAGGAAGTTGACAGAGTAAGGTATGTCCTGCTGTGGCTGATCAGTCTGATGTGGACTCGAAAAGCTCTGCCACATGTCGGGCATGAGTGGTCTGTTCAATTGGGTGACAAAGAATTGGCTGTGAATTTATACAGCTCATGCTTCCTCTGCACTTCTACCGTCCTGTGCTGCTCATAGGAAGCAGCACCTTTGCTGATGCAACTTCACCAGGCAGGGCGGTCTTGTGCTAGGGTTTCCCAGGAGTCTGGGTCAATGCCAAAGCTCTTCAGAGAAACTTTCAGTGTGTACTTGAAGTGCTTTTGATGCCCACCTTGTGTGGGTTTGCCTCACACAAATTCACCATGGAACAGTCTCTTGGGGAGATGTGTGTCTGACATATGTACAAGGTGGCCTGCCCTCCTAACTTGGGCTCTCCTCAGCAGTGTCTAGATACTTGTCAGTCCAGCTTGAGAAAGGACATCTGTGTCTGGAACTTTGTTCTGCCAGGTAATTTTCAGCAGCCTTCTTAAGCAGTTCAAATGGAAGTGATTCAGCTTTTTGGCATGACCATCATACAGAGTCCATGTCTCACAGGCATACAATAATGTGGGCAGTGTGATTGCCTGTACACCTTCAGCTTTGTGGACAGTTTGATGCCTCTCTTCTCCCATGCTGACTTTTGCAGGCCTCCAAATGTGGAGCTTGCCTTTGTGATTTATGTGTCTACCTCATCTTCAGTGTTCACAAATCTGAAGAGTGTGCTGCCAAGGTATGCAAACTTTTCAACAAACTTCAGAATCTCACCTTCAGTGGTGATAGTTGGTTCTGCATACATCTTCTGCAGTGCGGGCTGATACAAGACCTCAGTCTTCTTAGTAT
This sequence comes from Protopterus annectens, assembly GCF_019279795.1. NCBI lineage: Eukaryota > Metazoa > Chordata > Ceratodontiformes > Protopteridae > Protopterus > Protopterus annectens. Next base: position 650,356,734 of record NC_056727.1, read on the forward strand.
TGATTGTGAGACCAAAGTTTCTGCAGGAAGTGGAAAAGCAGTTTATACTCTGCTGCACCTGGGCTTCTTTGGCAGCATTGAGTGTGCAATCATCTGTGAACAGGAAATCATGCACAAAATTCTCTCCAACCTTGATTGTGGCCTGTAGCCTCCACAGGTTGAAGAGCCTGCCATCAGTCTTGTATCTGATCTTGATTCTGGTTTCTTCGTCTTTGCAGAAGCCATCTGACAGCATGGCTGAGAACATCATGCTGCAAAGCATGGGTGTCAGTACACAGCCTTGATTGACTCCGTTTGTAACTGGAAAGGCATTGGAGGAGTCTCCATCATTCAGTACTTGAGCAAGCATGCCATTGTGGAACTTGCGCACTATACTGTAGAGTTTGCCTGGGCAGCCAAACTTCTCCATGAACTGCCATAGCCCCTTATGACTAACGGTGTCAAAGGCTTTGGTCAGGTCCACAAACATTATGTAAAGGTCCCTGTTTTGTTCCTGGTACGTCTTCTGAAGTTGACATGCTGCAAATATCATGTCCACTGTCCCTCAGCCCTCTCTAAAGCTGCACTGACTCTCTAGCAGGTATCCATCTTCCATGTGTTGAGTGAGACAGTTGAGGAGGACTCTGGCAAGGATTTTGCCGGCAATCACCAGAAGAGAGATTCCTCTGTGATTGTCACAAGAATGTCTGTTTCCCTTTCTCTTGTAGAGAAGGACAATGGAGGCATCCTTTAACTCCTGATGAATAACTTCCTGTTGCCACATGGTCTGGAAGAGCTCGGTGAGCAACTGTAGCATGACTGGTCCCATTGTCTTGTAGATTTTGGCTGGAATGGAGTCAGAGCCTGGTGCTTTACCATTGGAGAGAAGCTTAATTGCTTCCTTAACCTCTGATTCCTTTGGAGATTCTGCCAGAGAGGTGTTAATGGCAACTTGCAGCATGCAGTCAATGGCTTTGGCATTGATAGAAGAAGGCCTATTCAGGACATTCTTTAAGTGCTCAGCCCATCTTTCTAGGGTGGCATTCTTGTCAGTGAGCAGTGTAGACATGTTGGCACTGAGCAGTGGTGATGTCTCAGAGGACTGTGGCCCATAGATTGTCTTCAGAGCATCATAAAAACTTCTGAAGGTGTTGCTTTCAGTGTAATTCTGGATCTCATCAGCCTTTCTGATAAGACAGGAGCCTTGCATCTCTTTGAGCTTTGCTTGCACCTTGCTTTTGATGGAGTTATAGGCTGCTTTCATGGAGACAGGTGTAGTGTCTTGCAGGAGGGATCTTAAGGCTTCACACTTCTTGTCCAGCAGTTTCTGAATGTCTTCATCATTGTCATCAAACCAGCCCTGGTGTTTTTGAGTGTTCAGGTCCAAGTGAGTGAGAGCAGTGTTGTAGACCACATTCCTAAAGGCTGCCCAGTCCTCTTCTACACCATTGGTGCCAAAGCTGAGTTGGTCAAGCTTACTGTTGAGGTCCTTACTGAGGTTCTGGCCCACAGAGTGCCATTCTAACATGTTGACATTTAGGCCCCTATTGGTCTTTTTCCCCTGAGGGCACCACCTAGGCTGGATGTACATGTTATGTTTTGAGAGGATGAGTCTGTGGTCTGTCTTGCAGTCTGTGCCACATATGGCCTTAGTCACTCTAACATCCTGCCTGTCCCATCTCCTTACTATGATGTAATCAATAAGATACCAGTGCTTGCTGCGTGGGTGCATCCAAGACATTTTGTTATGGTTGGGTAGGCAAATAACTGTGCTTGTGATCAACAAATCATGAGCTGTGCAGGTCTTCAGAAGTAGATGACTATTGCTGTTGCTTTTGCCAACTCCATTCTGCCCGATGACTCACTCCCATGTTTGATAGTCTGCACCAACTGTGACACTGAAGTCGCCTAAGATGACAAACTTATCCGCCTTGGCCACAGATACTATGAGGCACTCCAAGTCTTCATAAAACTTGTCTTTGATCTCCTCTGAAATTGTCATGGTGGGAGCATATGCACTGATGAAGGTGACATGGTACTTTCCTTTGAAGGGGAGCCACAGAGACATGACTCTGTCATTGAATCCTTTTGGGAGGCTGGCTAATTTGCTGATCAGATTGGATCTAAAGGTGAAACCCACTCCTGCTTCACGGCATTCATTGTTGCTGCCACTCCAAAAAAGGTATAACCGGCTTTAACTTCTGTCAACTGGCCTTCTTCTGTGAACTTGGTCTTGCTGAAGGCTGCTATCTGGATGTTGTACCTGCTGAGTTATCTTGTGACAAGTGCTGTCGGTCTCTCAGGTCTGCCTGCTTTGGAGCTATCCATAAGTGTGAGCACATTCCATGTGCCAATGGTGAATTAAGTCACCCATGTTTTTTTCTTTGTGATTCAACCACATGGTTGGGAACCCCACCTGCTACAGCAAGCAAGCCAGGGGTGGGGTGAAGCAGGCTTTGTTTAGGGAACCTTTTCTAGCCCCTTCCTCAGACCATGGAGGTGATCAGGGCGATCCTAAATAGGGCTGCTCAGACACCCAGGGGGCTGATGAACTCCACTGCTACTTCAATCCAGTAGAGAGCAATCCATTACCTTGGGCCGCCTGTGTGTGAGGTTGTGGCTACAGCTTCCAATGTATCCACATCTGCTGCTTCATCACTCACCCATCATTATATGACTTGATGGAAGAGGCGATGTCTTGACTTGTGCATGAATTGGATTACAGTGAGACAGAGTTGCGCAGATCATCAGTCTCACTCTCTCATCCCAGCCTATCTTAGTCCAGTGGCAGGATGTAGTTGAGATGACTGGAGATGGGTTGGGATGCAGTGAATGGCCAGCAGTGTCCTAATGTGTCCCACTGTGCCCTATTTGTGCTCAACAGCACTTGCTGAGTCCGCCTTCCTGCTCGTTGAATCAAGCTGTT